>NC_048595.1:210525508-210830508 GCF_003668045.3 Cricetulus griseus
TTCCAGGACAGGCTCCAAAGTCACAGAAAAACCCTGTCTCAGCAAAAAGTTTAAGCAAGCAGCTAAAATATGTACATGTAGCTACTGTTTAAGGAATATAAGGTAACTCTATGCAGTTTTAAATTCAGTTATGCTAAGTTTCAAATATTTTAAGTTAAAACCAGTGACAGTCAGACTGAAAATTAATTACAGAAATAAACCTTACCTAGCCACCTATGTGTTTAAGGCAAGTAACTAAAACAAACAGACTTCTAATGCTTCAGAGACCTGCAGAATATGGCATTTAAAATGTTATTTTAAAAGTTTATAATATCAGACAGACTGCCAGATCCTGACAGTGACCCAAAGTCTCCAAAGAAGATTATGAGGCACCCCAGTTCCTGCACCTGGACCAGTGAGCAAGATGCTCAAATATGATACCTGTTGCCTGCTAGGACCTGGCCAAGACTGTGGACAAAGTTGCTGGACACTGGAAAATTGATTGCACCCCCTTTGCCTAGACAAAACAAGGTCAGTCTTTTCCATGCCCCTCTTCCACAGAGAGGAAAAAAACCTCTCACCTTATAGGTCTGGCGAAAATTGCTGTTCTTTGATACTTCTGCCTCCAGCGATAAAGGAGAGACTTGGGTATGGCTAACTGTATATGGACTGGCTTCTAACTGGCTTCTGTCACTTTTTAGTAGAATCAGATAAAATATACCCTTCTCAGATCTGTGAAATATTAGTGGTTGTCAGCCTGACAGCATCAGGCAGTTAGATCCACTATAGACTCTAGTCAACATGTTAGCTGATAAAGTAATGACTATCTACTGTTCAGGCACAAGCTCAAGGTTTTTAGGTTTATTTTGGTTGTCATCTAAGTATAAACTTAAAGGGTTTTTAATCAGGCCAAAGACACCTCTGTCCAATCCATACCTCGATCTCTGGACAGAAGAAAATTGTACATGCTGCTAGCCCAAATCTGTATTTTTGCTAGGACTCAAAATTATAAATATGTTCCTGCTGTTTGAACAGATATCCAGATATCTGCTTTTTCTGCACTGTGGGCTTCAGTAAATAAGTTTTAACGTCTGTTCCCAGTTTAAACATGACAGACATCTGAGTATCAGTTGCTGACTACAGGCTGTTCCTAAGTATATTTCGAACCCTGGACTTGCTGTGGATGTGTACCAGTCCAGCTGATAGGGACATCCCCTGTCTCTGCAACAGAATCTGCCAACCAGAAGCTCCTGATGGAATCCCCATTGCCTAAATTCCCATTGTTTGCTTTTGACTAGCATTTCAGCCTTTCCCTAACTTCATCCCAAAGTCAGCAGGAAATAGAATAAGAAAGAATACATCATCCATTTTCCCTGGTTAAAATGCTAAGTCAAAAGGAACTCCCTTACATAGGGGACGCCAATATCTCTCACTTCCTGATTGGGACACTAGAGAGACAACAATTCCATGATTGGAATAAAAAAAAAAAAAACATGGGGGAATGAAGGGACCAGCTCCCCATTTTGGCAACCATGACAGTAACACATGCTCGCCATGACCTTGCCTTGGTCACTAAGAAGTCAGATGCCTACCTTGTGGCAAGGAACCAATCAGAAGTTAGCTGGTGGTGATGTGCTTTACGGCTCTGGGTGTGCTTTATGGACAAGCACACAGCAATGATGCACAGAGCATAGCAACCACCTTGGGAGGGCCTATGGACCATAACAACCAGTTGACCAATCAACACAGGGCAAAACCTCCAAGCCTGGAGGCACACCAATCCTTAACCTGTATGTACCCCTAGATACTCCCCTTATGCTGCCCTATAAGATCTCTATGCAGCCACTTGGAACAGTCTTTGCTAGCCATCTGCCACAGCGGGTGGGTGAAAGACCTGAGCTAACATGGGGTTAGCTCATTTGCATCAAGCTTTCGACTCTGCATGGGGATTGGGGTGACCTCGGTCCTGTGCTTAGATTCTGGAGGCCTGAGCTTCCAGGGGTCTTACAGGGTCACAGGTCTATATAGTAAGACTGAGAAACTATAGTATAGTGTCTGCTCCCCAGAAGTCCTTTTCCCAAGGTCAGACATTTGGATAAGGGTCTCCATTCCCTTGAGATCTTGAGCAAAGTTCCTGCTTGATAAAGCAGTCATTCTCCTTATCTCTAGAAAGAGGAACCCAGGACCCTCCATTAACATATGACTGGTGCCTATTGTCCAGGACAATGCTACATTCCTCAACCCTCATTTCAAGCCACACCACAGCTCAAACGTCCCTTGTCTTCTGTTTAATCCTATGTGCAACTATAGAATATAAAAGGTATATTCTTTTTTTCAACTCACTGCTGTTGGCAGCCATCCATATCCACCCTCAGATCATGTTAGTCTCCTTCTATCCTTTTGCTGATTCCATAAATCCTCTTTGGAACATGAACACTCCACCACCCCACCCCACCCCCACCATCACACACACATACCCTACCACTCCACCACCTGCTATTCCCCATGCCCGCTGAAGCAGGTGTTCAGTACCTTGGCTTTAGGGAAAGTTTTGAGAGTGGCAATCGCTCCATCACTATCCTACAGCTAAAGGGAAGTTTTCTTTGATCTTCCCATTTTTCTAAAAACAGCAGACAGGACCTCTGGGAGAGACTTTAACCCTCCTATGTCATCTTCCAAAAGGGATTTTTGTATTTCCTCTCTAGGCTTAGCCTTTATCAATTCATCAAAATTTTTCAGTGGAATCCTTGAATATTTTTGTGGTATCCTCCTCATCAAACAAATGCTAGTATCTCAGTTTTTCCTTGGTTATCATTGTAAGGACTCAGGCATTATGCTGGCCTGCCCTGGTCACCTGGCAGAATGCACTCAGGCAGTACTCTCATCAGCCCGGGGTTCCATGGGAGCATAGTGTAGATTGCACACAGGTGCAAAGGACCCTTTAAAAGAAATCTTCCCCATTCCCCACCCACTTTCATTCTCTTTCCCACTGTTCCCCTGGGGCAGACTGGACTTTTCCTGTCTCCAGGTTCTGTCCTCTCGGTGTCTTTGTGTCTCTTTATCTCTTTTCTCTCCCTATCCTCCTATCCTCCCCTTTTCAAATAAAGCTTCTCACTTAAGCTCTGTCTGCCTGGAATGTTTGTCCCCCACCTCGGTCACCCTCATGCTGACTTGCAATCTGCTAAGGCCCCACACACACTTTATTCCCATTAGTCATGTTCTTTATTGTTTGCTTGGCCTATGTTGTCAGTTTTTATGGATTTAGAAGGAGGGATTAACTTGTGGCGATGGAGACTTTTGCTGCTTCTGCATGTATGTGTAATGTCTTTTCTCCCCTCACATCTTTGCACCAACAGTGGGACTGGAAGTTCTCAAGCTTTCTCACAAACAATTTACTATATAAACAGTACACAGTTACTTGTATCCTGCCTAATGCCACAAATTTGGAATTAGCTCTTCACATCTGGAAACCAGGTGGGACAGATGAGCAAAGTACAAGGAAATGCCACTGTGAGCCTTTATGTATTAGTAGTAATTACAAGGGGCATCTCTGCAGGGTCTGAATCAGATTGCTTGAATAACGTGCATTGGGCAATCCACACTGTGCCTGTGGCCAGTATTGTTGCCTCACTGTTTGTGCTTGATGATGTGAAGATACTTACTTCACAATTCAATCACGGCTCAGGAAAACAAAGAATCATGAAAGACAACTCCAGTACTTCTCACCATACCGTCAATGTTTACTGCTGATATTTAAGAAGGTTCATCTGCCCTTTTCATTACCAAAAATTAAGTCCTGGGAAGTCATACATAAAGAAGTTATTTATCAACTCTCCTTGCTTTTCTTTCCTACCTTTGTTTTTCATCTTTGGCTAAATTTTTTAGTGATATGCTTTTGTTTTCTCTGTTGAATAGATAATTTCCAAGTTTACAAGGTTATTCATTAATAAATTATTTCATCCTGATGAGAAAGCAGGAACTATGCATAAAAATTTTTTAAAGAGTCTGTATTTTTTGTGTGCCTTTTGAAACATTCAGAACAAGCCACATAGCTCCTCTCTTACCTCCTTCCCATTGTATTAGTCTATTTTATTCCAGTAATAGTCTGCAGGAACCAGTAATGGGGCTAGAAGTCATTAACACAATATAATCACAGCAGAAGATCAAGCTCATCTCCTTCTCTTTGCATTGTCAAGTGTTTCAATATTTTATTTCATAATGTGATGACCAGAACTGATCACTGTAATCTAAGTGTGGATCTGGCTAATGTATTGTGTAATCAAAGATTTTCTCTGGATGGTTCATTAACATTTTCTTGCTTGCCTATGTAACAGTCCAGGCCAATGGGATCTTCATACTACAATCTCCTTACTCCATACACTTATTTAAGAATATGTAAATGGTGACAATAAGCAATGAGAAAATGAGAGCTCACACCAAACTCACTTGTGCCTCAGTTTCTTTTCACAGGTAGAAAATTCTAATGGACACCACTCATTCAATTGCTTATCAGTATGCCTTTAAATGCAGCTCAGTGTTCCTCCTCCATGAATTACTCTTTTAGTTTTTTGGCTTAGTCTTTTAGTCAGCACTTGCTCCTTTTCCTCAGTTTAAACTTTACTTGAGATGCCACACACAGGAAACCATGTCCTACAATGTAACACCTGGCCTTGCCTTCTTGCTTGACCCTTTCATTCCCTCCATCAAACTTCTAGTATAACAGTATAACAAAGCCAAAGCTTTGGAATCAATACCTAATGAGGTGACTGCTTTTTTTGTTTTCTGTAAGTTACTAGTACAAACATGAATATTATCACAGAGTATAGAGTTTGGAAGAGGATGTAAACACTGATAAAAGTATCTGTCCAGAGAGTGATGGGCCCTCACCTCCATCTAGCTCATGGCTGCCCTGATAGAATACAGATCTAAATACATAGATCTCTCTTCCTCCCCCACACCCCTCCTTCACCCTCTCCCTCTCTCTCTCCCTCTCCCTCTTCCTCTCTCCTGTGTCCCACCCCCTCTCTCTCCTTGCACTCACTATGCAGTCCATGCTGGCCTGGAACTCCTGATACCCTAATTCGGGAATTACTGCATTTGGGGAAGCATATCTCATTTTCTATAGCAGCCTGCAGACAAATGCCTCACTTTGTACTTATTTCTGCCTACCTTATTAGAGGTTCTCTGAGGGAACTCCCAGCTTTATCTCTTTGTGTTTAAAGATTATAGGTCAGTGTGGTTTTTAAACGAATCAGATGATTTGTTTATGCTGAGAGCATTCACAGAAGCAGCAGCCTTCTCCAGAAGTAGAGTGAAGTGTCAGATCCCAGAGAACCGCATTAAGGGTACTCAAGAAGTTAAAAGACAGTGTCTTTCAGGAACACAGAAGTTATTCATTGGCCCAACAAATATTTATTGAGTAATGAAAGGTCAATATGAGTGAAATAATTCAATTTACTTTTCATTCTCCTCTGCGCTTATCTCTAGTTTCCCACATCTTTGAGTTTTCAGACCTCTGCAGTGCCATGTCTACACTCAGTATATTCTTGCATCTGTGTTTTCTGCTTTCTCCAGGGCCTATCTCTATTAATTACTCTCTTAGTCTCTTGGCTAAGTCTTTTAATTTCTATTCCTTTTTTTTCATTTCAAATTTTGCTTGGGATATTATACACAGGAAGCCATACCTACCTGTTTCCTGTCACCCCTTTCATTTCCTTGATTAAACGTCTAGTAACAGTGTCACAGAGAAGTCACCTCATGCTCCACTCTTTCTGTATTTGTGATACGTGGAAGAGCAGAGGGTGAAGAAGGAGAATAAAGGAATTGAGATCTTAGTTTACAGTCTGCCTTCCAATGGCCATATGGGAGGCAGAAAATCTGAGTCAAAGTTATGATGGATTTAAATGGCCTGTGTGTGAAGCATCAACTTATTGCCTTACAGCTATGTTGTAACCATTGGGTCATCTTTTCATTTGTGCCTTATTCTCCTCCTTCAGAAAACAGAACACTGCGCATGACTGCCTTAAGATCAAGTGTATTAAAATGTGTAAAAGAATCCTTCTAAATGTACCTGATTCTGGTAAACTGGATACAATGATTTGAGAAATAAAAATAGAAACTTTTTAGTCTCAAACTAAAATAACAGAGGCATAAAGGGATTATGGGAACCTGCCAGGGCCATTCAGTTAATGAGGGGCAGAGCAGAGCCCATCTCCTCAACCAGCAGTTAAGCTTCTCCATCACATTGTATGGCCATGAACAAAGTGAAAAGCACCACTGTGATAGATAAAGGTCATATCAATGATATTTTACATGTCCCAAGTTAGTAATGATGAGCACCATGTTATGATGTTATTAATTTCCATCATCTAGCCCTTGCTCAGTAGAGTCTTTTCACAATTTCCCTCCCCAGCAGTTTCAATAAGATGCTTGAAAATTTGTTTTGCTTTGTTGCAGATAATATGCTTACTAAGAGGCATTGTTTTCTTTATGGGGCCTGTTCTCCTTCTAAATGTTCAATGCCTTTCTGATTTTATGGCTCAGAGTAGTTGATTGTTGACTCTGAACTCTTCCCTCCCACTCTCCAGGCTCAGCCTCCCGCCATCCAGATTCCTTTGCATTTAATCCCAGAAAGGCTAAGTTGAATCCTTGAGATAGAAAATGCTTCGGAAAGCATGTACTTAACTTACTTAGTGTCCTCTCCCACCTTCTAAGTATCCATTTTATGGACTATGATTTTTGTACAATAATATAATCTCCTTCAGCAGTTCCCTGCAGCCTGGGTTGAGTCAGCTGATTAAAAGTGACCAAAAAATTTGGAATTTACAGAAGAAATGGGCAAAAATGAGGGGCTGGCAAAACAAAACAAAGAAAAACCAAAACAAAACTGCTTAAAGGTATCTTATTAGTTCTAGCCACAGCAAGCAAAGAAATAAAAAGTAAACCATGAAGTATGAGGGGAGGAGGGGTGCAAGTATGTTGGATTGTTTTAGAGTGCAACACTGTTAACTCTCCAGCATGATGGATAGGAAAGGTTGGGCTATGACTAGGATTTGGAGTGTCAGGCTTCAGGTTTGGGGTAGAGCTCTTCAAAATCATTCAACTTGCAGTGGTACAGGTGTATTCTTTGTGTGTTTCCTGTCAGTCTTCATGCTTATACCTTTGAGGACATCTAGCCTAAGGTAACAGGAGCCACATCTTAACATTAATTGGCTTTTGTAATTGTTCTTAAAGTTTGTCTTTCACTCTCTCCTTTCACCTGGAGATTTAGTTAGTTTAGCCATTTTGTTCACCGTGAGGGTATTCATTGTTATCATGTTGTCTCTAAAACCATATCTACCCATCAATATTTGGTGTGTGTGTGTGTGTGTGTGTGTGTGTGTGTGTGTGTGTGTGTGTGTCAGGGCAGGGCAGGGCAGGGCAGGGCAGGGCAGGGCAGGCCAGAGACAGAGTCAGAGACAGATAGAGAGATTGGTTCTCACTTTGTGTACCCAGGCTGACATGAAATTCCCAGTGTAGCTGAGACTTGCTACGGCCTTATGAGCTCCTACCCGAGGTTGCAGAGAGGAATAATTAAACATGTATGCCCCTGGCCTTGGTCACCATTAATACTTTTGGTGAAATTTCTTCCCAAAATTCTGGTTCTCACTGATACTTGATTATACTTCCCAGGCTCTACCCCATACTTGCTTGCTTATACGGAGATGATGAGGTGGACAAGCAATTATCAGAGTGATGGACCTTGTACTAGATAATGTCAAAGAAACACATACTAAAAGCAATGGATTTCTTAAGTCAGACAATGTGGATCTGAGTTGTTGACTACAATAATGAAAGTCTGAGGAAGAAGAGGAAGAAGGGAAACCATTCCTAATCCTTACTGAATATAGTGGAAGAAACACATGTAGACAGTTGTTGCACCTTCAAAGGAGGACTTTTGTTCTTTTTATGTATAAATAAATAGCAGAGTTTGTGAACAGGAAGAAACAAGAGCACAAACTTAGGATCTGAACAATCAGGAGATTAGTTTCCAATATTTTGCATATACTCTATCAGTTATGAGATGGATCTGAAATGTATCCCAAAGGTTGAATGATGATGATTTGGTCTATAAGGCAACAATGTTCAGTCTAATCTTTGAGAAGTGACTGTGTCTTGAGAGTTCTGACTCATCCATTGATGCACTTGAAATGTAATGCTGTTGGAGGATAGTGGAAACTTAGACCTAGTTAAAGTAGTTGGTCACTGGAGACTTGCCTTTGGGGATTATACAGTGTCCTGGGCTACCTTTTTTCAATTGAGCTGCATCATGGATATATGTTCCTGACACAGGCTCTACCACCATGGTGCTCTGTATTCTAACAAGTGTTTCACCATTAAAACCTAAGTATCTAAAATCATGAGCCCAAATAAGCATTTGCTCTTTACTTTTCTCCCTCAGGTGTTTTGTTACAGCAATAGAAAGAGACACAAAATAACTATGCAAGATATAAATTCTTTCCCAGAAAGATGAATCAGAATTTGCTCGAATGTTGGAAAATATTGTTGTAGCAGTCACATTGAATCTAAAAAGGGTTTGAGGAGACAGTGTGCTGTGATCTTGCTGAGAATGAAGGGAAACATCCAAGCTTGTAAAAGAACCTATATTGAAAGGACAAAGAGAAGTCTGGCCATGACAATGATGAGAGTGGAATTGAAGGAAGACAGATTGACCTGAATTTCTCTGACTAGCAAGTGGAGCTTGGATGAAGTCTCTGGAGATATAGGGTTTCATCAAGATAAAAGACCTCAATGAATTCATCATATGTATTCAAAAAGGATTTGTTCCAAGGCCCCTCATTATGTTCCTAGCTATCAAATTCCATGCATCGATGGCTAAATCCTTTGTATAAAATAGCATACTATTTGCATACAGCCCATGCAAATTCCCCCTTAAAATATAAGTTATCTGAAGATTACTTATAATATGTCTTGCAATGTAAAATCTATGTAAAGAGTGGCTGTACTCTATTATTTGAGGAATAAGGACAAGAAAAAAAGAAGTGTGTCAGTAGCTTAATTATGTTTTTGATCTGAGGTTAGTTTAATCTTCCCATATAAACAGAAGGCCAATACATTTGCCCAGTAGTTGGATAAAAATTTGGAAAGTATTTTCTTTCACTAGTCTTTGTCAATGCAGTACTGCCTGCTTTCAGCACAAGGATAAAGGTTCAAACCTTCTCAGGACAAAACAGGAAATACCAAACCTGGCTCAGCATCAGCAATCCCAGCACTTGCTAACTCGGGGAAGGAGGATCCTTGGCTCCCTATGGAGTCCAATTCCAGCCCAGGATACATGAGGGCATGTCTAAAGTAAATAGGAGAAAATAAAAAATAAAATAAAACCCAGGTAGTGTTTGGGACAGTGGAGGAAATGTACATATAAATAAGATTCTTTCTAAAAATTGCTTAGAAAACAAACATGTTGTCCTTTGAAATCTTACTGCCTAGGGAACCCCAGCTATCCACCCATGACCATTCTCATTTCACATCATTCCACTTAGGGACTCAGGAACACCTGGTCTTGCTTAGAGATGATAATCCTGAGTCACTATATACCCTGGCACTTTAGATTCTGAGACACATGCTGGCTAGAAGTACCAGAAAAACCACAGCAGATAATGTGGCCTTCCTCTAACACTACTGTCTTGATCCCTAAGTGGACATAGGAGTCTTCTAACACTCTTTTTAAATTTATAAAACTCCACAAAGATAAGTATTCAAGTATTCTTTTGGAAGTTCAGGGGAGAGGTCTCCACTTGCTAGCTTTCTACTGTTGATAGGTAGCAACTCTTCTTTGCCCTCAAAGCTATCCCAAATTCCAATATGCCATTTTCATTTCAGAGTTGCTTCTTGGTGATATCACTAATTATCACTACAGCTTTTCTGCCAATGCTTTGTTCATCCTTGTACCAAGGATACATTTTCTGGTATTCTTAGGCTTCCCTATACTGTCAGGCACAATTAGTCACTTTTGAATTCCTATAGTACTCTGTTGCTCTACCTAGGAAACCCTGTTGTCAGTGACCTCAAGTAGTTACTCCCTCATTACATTAGCAGCCTCCTGTAGAAAAGACTGTGTTTTACTACAAGTATTCTCCAGAGCACACATCTTAATACCTTGAATGGAGTTTGCACTCTCCCAAATATTGACTGACTGAATATCCATTGGCAGATCTTCTCAATCCTTACAAGCAGACCCTAGCCCATATAGAAACAGTGTATATACGCTGAGCAGCAATTTATCAACAGCCTCACCAGTAGCTTGAGAGAGTAAATGGACCTTTTCCTGAGCTCAGAGATTTCCTCACTACCCATTGTTTAAAGAGAATCTTAACAGCAGTTGCATTAAAGTCTCTGTGCATAGATACTTTCTCTGTCAAATGTGTTGCAAGGCTTGCAGACACATTGACACTTAGTTTCCAGAGTAGCATAGGAGGCGATTGCTCAGGTCTCTGGAATTTTTTACAGGATCAAAAGAGAGGCTTGATATCTGGCAAAAGCAAGCTCAGACAATGATACATGTCTTGTGGCCTCATGGAATATAAACAGCCTGGAGTCTAGAAGCCTGCATATCAGTGCGTCCTTGACGGATCACTTCAATTTTCTAGAGCTCTATCTTCTAGAGTAGATTGACCTGTTATCCTGTGTTTATTCTCTATCTCTGAGCCTCCCAGTCTCCTTGCCTCTTTCTATCCATGTTGCTAAAGTGACTAGTTCTGCTGTTTCCATACTTTTGGCTGGGACGAACTGTGCACCCAACTTCTAGGCCCCTTGGCAAAGTCTGCACACCAGAGTCTACAGCCCAGTGCACACATCATCAATGTTCTGAGCACTTTCTTGCTAATGGGCTGAGTAATGAGGAAAAAGAAGGAGGTAGGTGGACTGTCTTTCCTTTGATACCAGAGAGGTGGCCGGGAAGCATCCCTTCCCAGAATCAGGCTGCCAGGTCTCTGCTTTCCCTTGTCACACTCACCACCTTCTTTTTCTTGCTTCCACTGTTCAAACAATACCGTCACATGTAACCTATTATCTATGGTCTGTTTTTGAGAAACATAGGTTGAGACACATCAGTGTTTCCACACCACAAACCAAACAAATAAAATATCTGATAGAAAACATAAAAGAGAGCAAGCTGGCTGTATTTTTAGTAATAAAAGTAGGACACGGTAAATATCATCAAATCACCTTTAAAATGTTTGAAAGTTGCAGTGAGCTGTACTTGATAGGCTTCAATCCAAATATGCCAGTGGTTCAAAAGATCATTGTTTGTAATCACCAGGGTCCTGTATTCCCTTGGGGTGCTGCTGCTCTGGCCATAGTGAGTTGAACTGTCTAGAAATCACAACAGGAATTGTAATCACAACAGCCAAATTAACCCAGGCTGACCATATTGCTCTATGCCCCAGGAAAGGTTCTGGAAGCTGGGAAAGGAAGGCTCACTGATAGAAAAGAACTAAAGGGCTAAAGGAAAGAGAGACATTATTTTTGAACTTTTAAAGAGAACATTATAAATAGAAAAGAAAGTAGAAAAGCAGAAATTAAAAACAATAAGAACAAAGGCAAGTTGACAGCAGCCCTGTTAATATGACAATTTCAGTACTGCTAAGGCTGAACCTTATAGGCATAATAGCTGAGTCCTAGAAAAACAGCCAAAGACCATGGGTTCAGGGCACTTAGTCACAATGGCATTTTAGGTTAAACAATCATTGACTCAACAGTGAAAAATGAGATAAATTAAAATTATTTTCTTCACAATGGCCGAGGGGCTTGGCAAGTAATATATTGACGAAATTTCCTGGACATAATAGGTTACATTAATTTTCAACTGCAAAACAATTCCTTCAGCATTATTTTTCAAGGAAAGAGAAAAGAAGAGAGAAGAAAACCAGCTTGTGACTTGCACTATTTACTTTGAGCCTAAATGAGAAAACACACTTCAAAGGGAAGATTAAGAAAGATGTATGGAGACACAGAGCCAAATCCTAACTGTAAGGAATTCCAGTTAATTGGTTACCCATTTGCCTCTTCGATGTGGTCAGTATTAATCCAGGAACAATAGAAGCAAAGGTTATGAAAATCATTACAGTGTGAGCCAGATGCTAAGCCCTCTGCTGAATGGCTCACCTTTGTTTGCAATACAGAACTGGGTTAGAATATGTTGGTACAAGAGCCCAGATCCCACTTCTTACTGGATGTTCAAGGGGTACTTTAGGTTCGATTCTGTGTGCTTCCTGCAGAGCTGGGCAGATAGAGCTGTACAGGGTATTAAGTGAGTGGTTCTACAAGCTAGTGACAAATAAGAATAAAAGCCCCTATTTCCTTTTCTTTAACTGTTTCACAACTTCTTTGTAATGTTAAGTCTTTACAATCCCTGCTGCCACATGGGTGCTTTTCATCAGCTGCCTGAGTCCTTCCACCGCTTTAGAGCCCCAAATAACACACAGAGTCTTATATTAGTTTACAATGCTGCTGGCCTATTAACTAGGATTTCTTATATGCTAGCTCAGTCTTAATTATCAACCATAATCATAAGACTTATCTTATGGAGGATGCCAGTGTTAAGCACCCTCTCTTGCTGGTGGATCTCATGGTGGCTCTGTAGAGAAGAGAGCAGGAGAGAAGAGGAAGAGCAAAAGAGAAAGGACAATTTCCTGTTTGTTCTTGCTTATATATGAGTCTGCCTGCTATGTCACTTCCTGCCTGTATCACAAGACTTCTTTTTACTACATTTCACAGAATCCTCCTTGATTCCTAGTCCCACCTATCTTGCTTTTCTATTGGCCAATAGTACTTTATAAACCAATAAGATAAACATATACACTGAAGGACATTCCCCATCACTTCTTACTAGACAGTTCCTGTCATCACAACCCACTCTTCTGCAGTCCTACTATGGTGGCACCCACAGATTGCCTGTCAATTAGCAAACTCAGCAATACTTTCCTTAAGGACAATGAAATTATAATTCCTTATGATTTTCATGTATCCCTGCATACTGTTCTCACAGTTTAATGCTATTTCAGTCATTTAAAAATGTGAAAGATCTCCTCTTAGCTCTCATTCTGCAAACAAATAGCCAGAATGTATTAATGTATTATGGAATTTCTTTTGTTATCAGGAGTAAAGGACTTTGCTTTATTGGATAATTGTTTTCAAATACCAGAAGGAGTATACCTCCATCTCTTTGAGGTAGTTACAATGTGATGGCTGCAGGTAAGATAAGCTTCTAAGTTCAATTCCTGTTACCAGAATATATATATATATATATATATATATATATATTGAAAAATCAGAAAAAATAATTCAAATCTTAACTTGTTACTTGCTGGTTTGTGTGGTGTCAAACTTTCTTCTGTCACTAACAGAAATTATTATTAGAGTTCTCTTTGTTACATGACATGAATTAGTTGTATATAAGCATATTACAACCCAGGGGTGTAGTTTTATTTTATTTTTTTTTCTTAGTAAGTTTTCTGTTACTGTGACACAATTCCTGAGTAAAACAACTTGAAGAGAAAGGATTTATTTTGTTCACATTTTCAGAGGTTTCAGCGGTAGGGCAACTGGTTCTATTGTTTTGGGAATGATGGGAGACAGGGTGTCAGAGTGGGAGGTCTGTGGAACAGCTGGCAGCCAAATTCTCTGTCACAAGGAAGTATTGGGCAATGTAGAATTAAACAAGATACACTCTTAAAGTCACAACCTCTCAAAACCTTTTCAAATTAGGTCTTACTTCCCAAATTTTCAATATCTCAAAATATCCCATCAAATTGTGAACCTATCAAGAAACAACCCATGGAAAAAGTCACAGCTCACAGTCCCATTTTCAAAGTGTATCAACTGTCAGGCAAGTCTTTAGCTCTTTAGTGAATTGACTTTGAGGAGAGGCATTGTAGAAACAAACTACAATAATGTCTAGGAAGTGTTGCATATAACAGATATACAGTATGTGCTCAGTAAAGTTATGCTGGTAGGCACTGTATCTCCTAGGTAGTGCTCAGCCTTGTCAAGTCACTTTAAGTGGGAGGCATAACTGTAAAGACAAGGAGCCTATTTCCCATAGCTTCTAATGTTATTAACCTTGAACATCCATGGTTAGTCATTATTGAAGCTACTAGTAGAGGTCTTCCGGTTGTAGACAAAACAGTTGTTTTCTGTCAAATTTTAGCACCCTCCTCCCTTCTTGCTCTCCTTGGACCTTCTCCTTGATAGTTTTCAATTTCCCTCTTTAAGTACCTTTCATGGTCACATCACTACTCCAACAGTCCCTCATAAAAGAGCATCTGTTATTCCATTTATTTGGCAAAGGAAATGTGGGAGATTTGGAAATGGCAATCAAACTTAGATTAAATTATAAATTTCAATAACTGAAATTTAGAAAGTTAACTCTCATATTTTTTGAATCAGCTCAAGATGCTGTAACAAAATGCCATGGATGATATAGTATAGAGATGATAGTCTGTGTAGTTCCGGAGACTGGGGAGTCCAAAGCAAATGAGCTAAAAGATTCTCCCTCTGGTCCACATTGTTGGAAGGTGACTGTTGGCATCTTTGCACCCCTTCCCTGCCATAAATTTTTCTCTCAACCTGATCCTTTCTTACTACCATCACCTTGTGATATTGATTTCACCACAAGGGAACACAAATATCAGACCACAGCAGAAGCTACAGCATGCACACATTTATGTGTACATTTTTCTGTAAAAAAAAAAAGTAGTAAAAGTGACAATTCAAACTAACTTGCATTCTTAATAATGCCAGAATTCTTATACAAATTAAAGAATAATATTTCCTTTCATTCACTTCATTCCAACCCCTCAAAATTAAGGCACTATTAACTGTCAGGAAACTGTCATTTTTTTTTATTTTGAAAGTATAAGACTTCTCTTTCGCACTCTCCACCTCACATATCAAAATACTTGTATATCCTAATATATATAGCTATTTTGCACATAAAAATGTGTATGCAAATGAATTGTGATGTATTATATTCTCTTATAGGTGTGTATATGTATATTGATGTTAGTTTTACAACAGTGCCCCCGTTCCTCTGAGCATACTCTTTCTTTCTTTCTTTCTTTTCTTTTTTTTTTTGTGGACCACATACCTTCTCATTGTCCAATGTGTAGCTGACAGTACAGCCAGAGTAGTGGTGCCTTTAGCTTCCTACCTACACCAAACCATATCTCCTGCAGTCCTCTTGAGCTCTTATTGATAAAGAGGCTCAGAACCCCCGTTTCTATTCTGATATCAGGTGACATTTGCATTAGTGGACTGTCTTTCCACTGTACTCCATCAGTACCCACCCACACACTGTTAGTCTTTTGTATGATGACTCTGTAACTGGCATCCACAGTACAAAACCATTTAGATTTCCTGGATCCAAATTGCTTTCCAGAAGTGCAATGCATGGAGCTGATGTAGCTATTGATTTCTCATTTGTTAGTGGCTAGTGATGAGGAGCCCTAGACATGTGAAGACTGGTGGCAAGCACACCTCTTCACATCTGTGAACTTCTGGGGTCACCCTCACTGGCTGCTGAGGCGCTGCCTTCTGCTTTACTGTCTCTAAAAACTGCTAGGCTGGTGCCTGCAACTAGAGATCTCCTGGGCCTGCTGCCACCTTTAAGCCTATTTTGCCCTTTGTCTGTTGAGCCTGATAACAGCAGGGACCAGAAGCTTCCAGTCAGCTCAGCAAATGTGGCCTTCTCTGGCCAGGCCAAACTGCATGGACAGTGTCTTTCCACTGGCTTAAGTGTCCACTGAAAATGAATCTAAGATTCCCCATCAGTTCAATACCCAGTTATTCATTTTTTGCTTTTCCTTTTTAAAAATTTTCTGACAGAATTGTCTGGTGCAAAAATTCAAAACAGTGGCCAGTCACTCTCTTGTTTTCTCCATGTAGTTCAGAACTGGGCACAACACATGTGTGGCCAGTGCTCAGTTACAGCTCACTGGATTCTAAGTGAAAACACATACTGCCTTAATGCAACTTCATAGAAATAATAGTTTCCTCCAAGGCAGATAATTATTGACAATATTGTTGTTTTATTGTTTCATGTTTCTTAAGGTTCAACTTGATTTCTTTTCTTGGATCCTTATAATTAATTTTGGGATTTGCTCCATGACTCATCTTCAACTTCCTCCAACTCCTCCTATTTTTCTCCAACCAGCTCTGCTCAAAATTACTACCTCTTCATTTATATTCATTTTTAGATGTATTTAACATTCTGAGTCCAATTACTGTTGCACCATTTGTATGTTCTCAGGGCTCACTACTTTGAGTTGGTATCTTGTCCAACTACCCCCAAAATAAAACAAACAAAAAAGTTTATCCATCTGTCAACATAGGTCAACCACCTGTAGCTCTCCATTCAAGAGTAGGGTCTTGAGAAATTTTCCTCCTTCCATGTTGACATGTTGACTATTGTGGTCTTTGTAGGTCTTGTTGTGGCACCCATTTTGAGAGCTCATAGAAGTAATAAGCCTGACCAGAAGACACAGAAAACACTGTCACATAGCATATCCATCTTAAGCAAATATTAGGGGACTAGGAATTATGCTGAGGGGAGTGAGAAGATAGGTGATGGAAAAAGAGGGTATGTTGATCTATTGATTTTATATTCATACATGGAAATATCACAGTCAAGCTTATTATTGTGCACAATTAATACCTGTTGGCTTTTTTAAAAAATTACATTACAGAGTGAAGACATCAGCCTATCAGAAAATGCAGATTATAAATGTTTATGAGATTTTTGTCTAGAGTGGATCATATTATTTAAGTGATTTGAATGCATGTTTATGGGCCATTTTTGACTCAGAACAAAGCACTCTTAATTCCATATGTCACAGAGTTATTTTCTTCTGTCAACACTAACCATGTGCATATCAATTTGGCCAAAATGCACAGAGATAAGAGAGTTACATAAATTCCCAGTATACCCTATTAAGGAAAATCAACACTTGAAAATCTAGACTGTAGATGCTGTTATGGAATTGATGCTCAAAAATGAAAATATAAATAGTACTAAAAATACTGAAGTATTGTTCTCCTCTGGTAATTCCATATATCTGCATATGATAAAAAGATGTGGTGGCCTTACTTTTCTTAAAAATACTGGGCTCTTTACCATGATCTATGGCCAGGCTGAGGTTAAATGTTCACGTACTCTCAAAAAATAAATTGTCCTCAGTAGAACAATGCCTGACTGCAGAATGTCATTGGGTTAAGTCACTGAGCCAGTCACTGCCTTGGGTTTTTTTACAACTGGGAAGCACATTGTGCTATCATGAATTTTCTCAGTTATTTTTACCACACCTCAAAGTGGGCACTTGATTTTGCTTCCTTCTTCTATGTGTCTCCTCTCCTATAAAGATATAAAGTGACTTCATGTATTAGTGTGAATGTGGGGAGACACCTAGAAGATCTTGATGCACTGTGTTAAGAGAAACATATGTAAAATAATGTACCCCTCTTAATGGCAAAACAATGTATACCATGCTGACCTTGGTAAAATGCAGTGAAATATCTCATCAGTCATACCATTTTGTGATTAAAAGATGAGCTAAAGGATAATGCTGAGCTTTACCCTGTGATTTGTAAGTATCTCTGTTACACATTCTGCTGTCTGTACCTCTCATATGTCAGATGTCTATTTTCAATCCATTCCCTTTGGAGTTTGAGGAGAAGTATACTCTCTTCAGCCTTCATGCAAGGACCTGATATATATATATATATATATATTATATATATATATATATATATATGGGGCTTAGTTGTATCTTTGTCATTAATTTTATCTCAGCGCTTCTTGCTGTCAGAGACCTATGATTCCATCAATACAAAATTCTGCCTTTTGTTGGCAATTAGACCTTCTGGAGATCTGATGCCCTCTGTCAGAAAAAGAATCATCTGTGGCTGAAGAATTGTTTCCTTGATCCCCTCAACTTATCTCCCTGAGACCCTTTCCCTTACCTTATGCAGAAAACAGCATTAGAGTTCATGCCACATAAAACTGGTTGCAGCATAAGAGTGAGAATTAAACCCTGGCTGTGTAATTTCACACTGTGAATTGTAAAATGCTTCCCTGGGTTAAGACTAGGTGATACTTCCCATGAATCCCTTTTGGATTCCCTTTAAAAAATATGTGTTGAAATCTCCTATGTCTAATAATTGTCTCTTTGACTTTTCTAAAACATCTACCTCTCCTTTCCTGATGTGAAACATCCTACTTGTGGGGTTGAACACATCACTGCCTCCATGTCTGAACTGTTCTGTCATTCTGCATCTCAATAGCTATTGGTCAAGAGAAGAATGGACATGTTTGTATCCTTTTTCTTTTAGGTCATATTCTACTAACTGAGGGGTCATCAATTGTCAATTATTCTCTCTCTCTCTCTCTCTCTCTCTCTATATATATATATATAATATATATATATATATATATATATGCAAGAATAACAAACTGTGTCACACAAAGAGAGAGCACACCCTGACAGGTACCTCTCTATCACCATTCCAAATATTCTGCAGAGAACTTAGACACTGTGACAGATTTCTGGAACGTTCATCACAGCATACCAGCAAAAAGAACTTCACCTGCCATCTCTGTCAATCTCACAAGAGAATCCCAATGACCAGATGAACACTGACCTACCTAAACACACAGTTCCTTCTGGCCAGGCTTAGTAGCTGTGCCTTGATCCCTTGCTTTTATCTTTTAGATCACTGAGCAGTAGAGAGCTCTTGTCCACATGCTGCAGAATGATCTGAATGTAAGTTCTATCCTTGAAGATACTGATAAAACAACAATAAAATAATCAGAATCAGGCAGACATGTGGAGCAAGTTAATTTTACTACATTACAAATAGAAAAAAAGTAGCAAGATGATGTTACATTAGAACAATTGAATAATATGTGGTACTTACAAAGTTTAGATTATTTTTATTCTTAATCTGGCATGATATAGTGTCAGAAAAAAGTATTAAGATTTTTCCCAGTCTGACAGCTGGGGAACCAGCATAAAACCAAACCAGGCCCCCTGAACATGAATGTCAGTTGGGAGGCCTGGGTACTCTATGGGGCCTCCAACAGTAGAGCAAGAATTTATTCCTAGTGCACGAATGGGATTTGTGAGTATCCCTCCATACTCTCATTTGTACTCTCTCAACCTTGATACACAGGGGAGGGGCCTAGGTCCTGCCCCAAATGGCATTACAGGCTTTGATGATCCCCCATGAGAGGCCTCACCCTCCCTGAGGAGTGGATGAGGGATGGGATGGGGGGTTGGTGAGGGGAATGGGAAGACTGGAGGGAGAGGGAACTTGGATTGGTATGTAAAATAAGATTGGTTTTAATTCAGATAAAAGTTAAAAAGATTTAAAATATAAAAAATAATATCTTCAAGCATTTTATGTACCTCCCTCAAGACTTCTTTGATTCCTCTAAGTTAGTGTCTACTCCATGAAGGTGCATAAAAGTACCTTTATCAGTCTTCAACAATACCTTTTTGGAAAGTCCAAGATAATTCTTGTGATACTATTTCAAAATCAGTAGTAGCTACAAGAATCAGTTAACTCTCTCTTCTTTCTAGAGACATAGGAGGCAGCAATAATTCCAGAGTCTGTCAGCTCACTGTGTTCTTTGTCCAATGACCTTGAAAAACATGAGCTATGATCAGTGAAAACATTTTTAAAATGTGGCGTATCAATAGATCATGAAATCATCTTTGCCTTTTAGCCTTATTTAAGGGACTAGGTTGCTGGTGTTCAGAGGTCCCACAGAGTTCACCTGGGCTAACCCTCATTTTCCAGATGAAGAATCTGCCCCTGGGAGAAATTAAGTGAGTTACTTGAGGTCACACTGAAAAGTCACATACAGAGCCCAGCTGATAGTCATGTGTTTTGCCATCAGTACTCTTTCCAACATGTAATGGTGGCACAAAACCAACACAGCAGGATTGTATTTTACCAATATTTGACCCATAAATTTTAATTTTTCCCTTGATTTCAGTTCACCTGCAAAATTTAAAGCCAGTGGAAGTAGGAAAATCTGGGTGAAATTTCCCAAAGGACAAATAAATCCTTAAATCAATGTCTCCTCAGGGATGACTTTCACCTTTCTTTTGTAAAAGCTCCTCTTAAGACTAAAATATTACCTGGATTCCTTTCTGTTCTTTAACATATTAACAAGTTGGTCTAAAGTCCTAGATCTTAGGCCATCACAGAAGAAGGAGTTTAGGCTAAGTGTAAAGAATCCCGAGGAGAGGCCTGCCTGACCCCTAACAAGGTGAGTATAACCTCTGTTCCTGTCCTATTCCTACCCAACTTCCCATTCACCCTGGATCTCTCTGGGTATGCACCTGCTTAGAGTGGACCCACCCAGGCATGGAGGGGCTCCCTGAGTCTGGAAACACCTCACACTTCCTTCCCCATTCTGCCACTGGCAAGACCCTTACCAAGTGAGGAGACTACCAGGAGAGGCAAGACCATCCAGAGCTGCAGACATTGAAGTCTTGGTCCACACACACCACCAGGTGACAAGAGGAGATAGAGAGACCCCACCTGCACCCACTGGAAGAAGACATGGGAAAGAAGACTGAATAAGAACACACTCAATAGCAGAAAGACCAATATGACACCAGAATCTAGGGACTCCACAGAAGCAAGATCTGAAAAGCCCAACAGAAGATGAAGAAGAGATAGACCACAAAAATTATCTTAGGAAGATGATAGAGACTTTCATAGAGGAAACAAGAAAATCCCTTAAAGAAATAGAAGAAAAAACAAGCAAAAAATTACATGAAGTGGAGGAAAAGACAAATCAAAAAAATTCAAGAAATAAATCTCTTAAAGAATCTAATGACAGACAAGAAAATCAATAAAACAAGTGAATGAAGCACAGAAGCACTCGAAACAGTTCAAGGCATGAAAGCTGAAATAGAAACAATAAAGAAAACACAGAATGAGGGCATGATGGAAATAGAAAGGCTGGATAAATGACCAGGAACTAAAGATGTGAGTATAACCAATAGAATTCAAGAGATGGAAGAGAGAATCTCAATAGTTGAACACTCTCTAGAGAATATAGAGTCATAGACCAAAGAAAATATCAAGTCCAACAAATCTCTAACACAAAATATGCAGGAAATATGGAACACCGTGAAAAGGCCAAACATAAGAATAATAGGTATAGAAGAAAGTGAAGAAATATAGCTCAAAGGTACAGAAAACATATTCAACAGGATCATAGAAGAAAACTTCCCCAACCTACAGAAGGATATGCCTATGAAAGTACAAGAAGCTTACAGAACACCAAACAGACTGGACCACAAAAAGAAATCCCCATGACACATAATAATCAAAATGCCAAACCTACAGAATAAAGAGAAAATATTAAGAGCAGCAAAGGAAAAAGGCCAAGTAACATATAAAGGCAGACCTATCACAATCACTCCCAACTTCTCAATGGAAAGTTTGAAAGCCAGAAGAGCCTGGATAGATATCCTATAAACATTAAAGGAGCATGGATGCCAAACAAGACTACCTTATCCAGCAAAACTATCAATCACCATAGATGGAGAAAACAAGATATTCCATGACAAAACCAGACTTAGACAATACATATCCACAAATCCAGCACTAAAGAAAGTTCTGGAAGGAAAACTCCACCCAATGAAGATAACTACACTCACAAAAAAACATAGGCAATAGATAATACAATTTTACCAAACATGAAAAGAAACAGGAGGGTGAAACACACAAACAGTGACACCACCAACAGTAAATCCAAAACAAATGATAACCAACAATCAATGGACATTAATATCCTCAATGTCAATGGTCTTAACCTGCCTAAAAACAAATACATGCTAACCAAATGGATATGAAGACAGAATCCATCCTTTTGCTGTATACAATAAATACACCTCAACTTCAAAGACAGGAGTTACCTCAGAGTAAAGGGTTGGGAAAAGATTTTCCAATCAAATGGGCCCAAGAATCAAGCTGGTGTAGCAAACCTAATATCAAAAAATTAGTCTTCAAACTAAAATTAATCAAAAGAGATGAAGAAGGGCAATTCATACACATCACAGGAAAAGTCCATCAACCATTCTGAGTGATGTAACCCAGTCACAAAAACACAAACATAATATACACTCACTCATATATGAATTTTAGACATAGAGCAAAGGATTGCCAGCCTACAATCCTCTTCACCACAGAAAATTAGGAAACAAGAAGGACTCTAAGGGGAAAATGCATGTACCCCAGGAATGGGAAGGGGCAGGAACTCCTGAGCTAATTGGGAGCATGAGGGTAGGGGAGAGGGAGCTGCCTGAACGAGAGGAGAAGAGGGGAGAGGAGGAAATGGAGTAGCAGAAATGTTGAGTTGGGTGAATAATAGAGAACAGGATGAGAGATACCATATCAGAGGGAGCCATTATAGGAGGAGAGATCTGGCACTAGGCAGATTTCCAGATATCTACAAGGATGACACGACCTGACAATCTAGGCAATGATTGAGAGGATAGCCTTAATGCCCTTCCCCTATGATGAGACTGATTACTACTTTTATGCTATCCTACAGCCATCATCCAGTGGCTAATGGAAGCAGAGGCAGACACCCACAGATATACACTGAACTGAACTCTGGAACCTAATTGCAGAGAGGGAGGAATGAAGATCAAAGAGGTCAGTACCAGGCTGTTGAAACCCACAGAAATAGCTGGCCTGAACAAGGGGGAGCACATCGAACCCAGACTACTGTTTGGGAGGCCATCACAGGACTGATCCAGACCCCTGAACATGGATGTCAATGACGAGGCCTCTGCACTGTAGGGGGCCCCTGGTAGTGGATTAGTATTTTTCCCTAGTGTTAAGCAGGGACTTTAAGAGCCCATCCCACATCCTGGCCTGGACACATGGGGGAGGGCCTAGGCCCTGCCTAGGATGATGTGGTGGACTTTGGGGAACCCCAGTTGAGGGCCCTACCCTGCCTGGGGAGTTGAGGGTAGATGGGGTGGGGGGCAGGTGGGAGGTTGTGCGGGAGGCTTAGGGGGGCACGGAGGGAGAGAGGGGATTGACAGGTGAAGCAAACTTGTTCCTAATTTGAACTAATAAAAAAAATACAAAAAAAAAAAAAAGATTCCCCAGGAGAGACAAACTCAATGTACAGGACATGTCATACTTGATTGTTCTTGAGGCTTGGGTAGAAAAGATTTTAATGTTAATTAAAGCCTGAGTAGGATCTAGCCAGTATGCACTTGCTCTGGGATGCTCTAGACAGGGGTACAGGTGGTAAGCAAGGATTTAGGGAACTTGTCAGGAAGATCACTGGCCGGGGAAAAGAATGTATAACACTGATGTGGTGAATGCTGCCTTCAAAAGACAGTGAACATGGCATTCACAGCCAGGCTTCAGGAGCTGGATTGGTAGCACATTGTTTCAAGTATAAAAGGGAACTTGCTGGAGCTTCTGGATCAATACACCAATCCCCCTAAATTTCTTGCATTCTCCACTTCCAGTGTGGTTTCCTTCCCCATCTGCCCTCGGCATCCTTCAGCCCAGCACAACCCTTTTCTTGCCATAGCCATGGGTCTCCTTCAGAATCTCAGCCTAGATCCCACCACTCTGACAATATCCTCAAGCTCTCAGGCACATTATCATCTGTACACTCACTGTATCACAATTCAATTACTCTATTACATTCCATGAAATACGCCAATATTCCTCTGTGGAGGTTGTCATGCTTGGTCTTTGCCTAAACTAGCTTGGATTCCATGGCCATTTATTATGACCACTCCATCAGTAGGAATAGCCCCCTTTACTCCTTCTAGCATCACCTGTTACAATCCAAACCTGACTAATCTTACGCTCTGTGTCTATTGTGGCTGCATAGGCATGGCAGTACAGCTGTAGGATAATGCCCATCAGGCCACAAGGGAACAATGATGACAGACATGAGCAAGACCCAGTGTTTCCTGGAGAATGTCAGTCAGGTAGTTCACCTCTCTGGCTCTGATGATTTCAATACTCCTGGTTACTCATCTTCCTCTTCATCCTTTCGTTACTCATCATCCAATCCCTTAATAATGCAATAGGTTACTTTTTACCATTGGTGCTAATCAGAAGATAATTATTTTATCTTGCCACAAGAAACCTTACACACTGGATCAGCCTGCCTTCATGTATACCATTATCTCTTTGGCACCATGTACTTCTTTCTCTTTTTTTTCTGAAGATACCCCACTCCTACTCTCACAGTCTCTTACTTCTGTGTTCCTTTTCTCCTGTATTTCTTCTCTTCTTGCTCTTTATAACACAAACTGAACTGGCCAATTCCTTTGTTCCTCTTTACTAATCATGTCTTTAATAAAAGTCTGGGTGGAAACTAGAAAAAACAATCTTCACTTAAAAGCAGTGTAGTTTATTATCAAGTTTAAAGAAAGACACAGATTAGCATTTAATTGAAAATTATATTGTATATGGGTGATTAAAAGAAAGGATGGATAGTTGAGTAGATGGATGTATACACACTGGTAAAAGGAAAGACAAAGGATTTCTAAATAGATAAAAAAAAACTGTGAAAGCAGCAGGAGCACAAAGATGCATACGTATTTGACAAATTCTCACCCCTTTCATTTTTCCACCACAAAATAATATGGGATGCATTTAATCCAAGGAAGTTAAGACAACACGGGAGACTGGTATTGAGGATGCTGTATATATATATGAGAGGCCAACAGCAAGCACTGGAACAATGGACTCATGAATTTAAAGTTAAGTAATCATGGTGAGATATATGCTTCACAGCTCTGGAAATATGATACGATCAAGGTCAGAATTTTGGTATAATAGTTGGTTGTAGAGATAGGAGCTCAAAGCAACCATGAAATAGGGAAACAAGAGGAAAAGATCCATGGAAAGAAATGTGAGATGCACCAATTTCTCTTTTCTCAGTAAAAGCAACAGACTATTTCCTGATTAAGCTGATTTGATAATAAGCAGAAATCCACATCTGAAAACAAAAGAAAGAACTCCAAAAGATTACAAATAAGATGCATAACCTTCTATCATATATGTAAGAGAGACACACTTTAGAAGTTCAAAAAAGTTTATTTATTTTAATTAAAGCAACAACAAAATATAAATACCAATTAGATTAAATGTTCTTTTACAACAAACTTTAATGAGAAATTCATAGATTGGAGTTTCTCTTGATGCTTTCTCTGTTACTATTATTTATTTTTTTATATTTGTATTTGTCATTTAATGCTTTCAAAAGAAGCCAGAAATTTTCAAACTTGCTTGAACTTTCTAAACCCAAGGACAGACACTTCATGAGTAATAAGGATATACTGGGTTCTCAAACTTCAACCTTTGAAAATAATTTGAAGAGCTGGATAGATGGCTCAGCTTTTAAGGGCACTTGTTGCTTTTGACTAGGACTGGCACTCAGTTCCCAGAACCAATATGGCACTCACAACCATCTCTAACTCATGTTCCAGGGACCACAACACCCTCTATTGTCCTCTGTGGGCCCACCAAGCACACATACATATATGCAGGAAACATACTAAATAAAAACAAAGAAATGACAAAACTAAAAGTACATGGTAGGGATTCATAGGAAGCAAAAGGAAAAAAAGTAATAGAATTCTTAACTAGCCTCTTAGACCCCATGTTTTGTACACAAATACTGCTACAGTTCTGTAGGATACATTGTAAGTTGCCCACCAAAATGTAGCACTTTGGTAAATTCTGACTTCAGGATAAGAGCTTCTGGGTGAGATTTGGTAAACTTTTACCAAACAGACTCCACAATGTAATTTGTGAGCTCCAGGAAGGTCCTGTGTCCTCCTGCCCTACTCTGCAGATGAGGTGGGAACTGGGCCTTCTTCCCATTTACACTGACATCACTTTAGGGGGTAAAGTATACAGGTGTGCTTTATTTATTAAGTAATTAATTTTTAGAATTGCCATTCATATTGGGATGATGAATTTCAATGTAGTTTTGGTGAATGTGTCCACAGGGGATAAAAACAGTGATATTGCCTCACTTATTTACCATCCTTTTGTACTTCATTTTTGAGATGAGTCAGTACAATTCCCATGCCCAGTTGTCCTCATTAAAATTTCAAAGACTACAAGGTATCAACATCTTACCTTATTTTAAAGGAAATATTTCCTGGGATTCCCCATTTAGTATGACACTGATTATTGGTTTATTATGTATTATTTTATTGCCCTGAAACAGTATTCTTCCAATTCCAGCATTTCTGAGCATTTCATATAAATGAGATTGTGAAATAAAATGTTTAAGTTGTCTCAAACCAAGAAGGTCAATTATGTGGACAAACTGAACATTCTCAAGCTCTGCAACCTATAGCTTGCTGTGACCTCTTTCCTATGTGCCCTTTTGACAGAGCACAAGCTGTGTGCTGTTTGACCTTTTCCTCTTTGTGTCACTTGCCTGGCAAGAGGAAGAGAGGTGTCTTGTGTTTGAAAACAGTTATAGTCACTCAGATACCCTGCTTATCAATGTGCTGTGATTGTGAGTTGATGATTATTTTAGCAGGAGTGCTTTATTTTCGCTTCATTTCTCTGTATTCCTTGGGTAGAATTAACAATCAATGCAGTCACAGAAAGTCAAACATGGTATGTACTCACTCATACATGGATATTAGACATAGAGGAAAGGATTAACAACCTATAATCCTCACCACCAGAGAATCTAAGAAACATGGAGGACCCTAAGAGAGACATACATGGTCTCTAAGTGAAACAACATGAACAAATTGGGAGCATGAGGGGAGGGGGTAGGGTGGTAGGAGAAAGAGGAGGGGAGAAGAGCAGTAGGGCAAAGAACATTATGGATCAGGAAGATTGAGTGGGAAGAGGAATAAAGGAGAGCAAGAAAAGAGACAAATCAATATAGGGAGCCACTATAGGTTTAAAGAGAAATCTGACAGTCGGGAATTATACAGAGGTCCACAAGGATGACCCCAACTAGGAACCTAAGCAATTGTGGAGAGGCTACCTTAAATGCCCTTCTCTTAAAATGAGAATGATGACTACCTCCAATGCCTTCATAGAGCCTTCATCCAGTGGCTGTTGGAAGCAGAGGCAGAGATCCACATCTGGGAACTGGGCCAAACTCCTGGAATCCAGTTTATGAGAGGGAGGAGTGATGAACAAAGGGGTCATGACCACACCAGAAAAACCCACAGAAACAGCTGACCTGAGCAAGTGGCAACTCATGGACCCAAGCTGGGGAACCAACATAGGACTGAACCAGGCACCCTGAACGTGGGTGTCAGCTGGGAAGCACTACACTGCCTCTGGCAGTGGAACCGGGATGTATCCCTGGTGCACAGACGGACTTCAGGAGCCCATTTCCCATGGAGGGATATTCTCTAGGCCTGGATACACGGAGGAGGGCCTGAGCCCTTCCCCAGACGACTTGGCAGATTTTGATGATCCCTCATCGAGGGCCTAGCCCTTCCTGGAGAGTGGATGGGGAGTGGATGAGGGCTTTGGTGGGGGAGGGGGCATGTGAGGGAGAGGAAACTGGGATTGATATGTAAAATAAGATTGTTTCCAGCTTAAATAATATTTATTTAAAAAAATCATAACTATTTATTTGCCATTGTTGGGGGGAACAGTCATGGTGGTACACCTTGGTCTTAACACCTCTGCCCTTTATGGACAATGGGAAGCTGTGTAATGGCAAGCATCTCCACCAAATGTAGTAGCAACTCATCCAGAGCCCATGAGGAATCTAATCTTTCCCACAGAAAGCTCTTGGCGTTAGAATATGTGAAGGATCATTCCTCTCTGACCTCCTGGGACTAGCATCCAGAATGGCATTGTCTCTTCATGTGCCACAGATTCACTCCTCACTCCATTGAGCTCTGCAATTTTCTTTAAACAAGTAGCTCTTAAGGCCAACAACTTCTGGATCAGTGATGGATATTTGTTTCAGGCTCTCAAAGACAGGGACGTGTAGATATGCCTTAAGCAGTAAGCCCAGACTCTTCATCTCCGGGTGGTTCACAGATACTGGAAAACATCTATCCTTGAGGTATAAATGACAAGCAGATTCCAGTTCCTGTGTCTCCTTAGAAGGTATTTTCACAGTGATCATGTCTGTGGTAGCTCTGGTTTCTGCCATCACCTTGTCACAATTGTAATAACTTTTGCCCTGGAAATAATTTTCTTGTCCACCATGCCTTTCCCAGAGGTCACATCTTTTACACTGGGGATCACATTATTGTCCCTAGTTCTATTCTCAATGTTCTGTTTTAAGCAAGTCTCTGTCTTTCCCCCATGCAATTCTAGTATCTGTCCATAGTGACCTACCTCAAACAGCAGCTAACCTCATATTATTTGGAACCCCTGAAGAATGATGACATGTTGGTACTTTCATTTGCTCACATTGGAATCTCCCTGTGTGTTTATCTTAATGGAAAAGCTAACTTACTAGGAACTCACAGAACATCACATACTATTTTGTTCTTTCTTTAAAAAAATTTCCCTCAAGTCTTCCCCTACCCAGGTGCCTAACATTTCTATACCTCTCCTACTAGGCTGGGTTCCACACTATCTACATAACCCAAACAGTGTCCACTAACAGGATCCACCCACTTGAGTTCTACCATCCTGTAAATCTTACCCAAACATGGGTATTATTGTCCTATATTTGTATTTTGTAAAGCTAGAGTGTCACTTCCAGCCCTCTTGGCTATCACAATTCTACTACTGCAGTTCAGCAGAATCTAAAAGTCTTTGCAGATGGCTCTGAGTAGCCTTAGACTCAGGGACCTAGAAGCACATAGATGAGTAATTTTTTCAGCAAATACACATCAAAGATGAACTATTTATATATTAAATATGACTATATAAATTCTAACTATTGTCCTTTCTAACATATATTTAAATATAAGAATTAGACCATGCATAATGCATGAATGGATAAATATATGAGCTGGTTGAGGTGAAATACATAATAGAAATAAGAGATGATCAAACACTCACTAAAATAATAAAATCCCATTCTAATAGCAGCTTCACCAAAGACTAAAGTGTGCATGAGCCTGTCACTTCTCATCATCTTGTCAGGGCCACAGAAACCTTTCTCTGACAGGATTCTGTCAGCATGGATGCCATTTAGACCTCAGCACCTAATTAAAGCTCTTTTATTTCTTTCACAGCCTATTTTTCTTTGACATTCTACAGCAGCTTGCTCAGATATCTCCCCCTTCCTCCCCCATTATAGGATACTCTCTTTGCATATATACTTAAAATAAATAAACATGGGGATTGGTTTGCATCAGTGTGTCTTCAAGTCCAAACAACTGAAGAATATATTTGTAACCCCATATCCTTTGCAGTGTATATTCAGTCTACAAGTATCAATGGACTTTGGGAGCCCATTCCATGTGAAGGGATGTTCTCTAAGCCTGAACACATGGGGAGGACCTAGGCCCCGCCCCAATGATATGACAAACTTTGGAGATCCCCCATGGAGGGCCTCACCCTCCCTGCATAGTGGAGGGGATATGGGGTGGGAGGTTGGTGGAGTTGGGGAGGGGAGGGAGAAGGAGCTGGGATTGACATGTGAAGCAGGCTTGCTTCTAATTTAAATAACAATAAATTTAAAAATGAAAAAACAAGTATAATTGCCTATTCATTTACTGTTTCTGTAAAGCAGAGGTTACCTGCTCCATGGTTGAACTTCTGTATATGACCAAACAACAACAACAACAAAAAAATAACTTAGGAAAAAATGTGGGTAAATATAGCTGGAAAACCAGCATGGGACTGATCCAGACTCCCTGAATGTGAGTGTCAGGGAGGAGACCTTGGAAATCTATGGGGCCTCTTGTAGTGGATCAGTACTTATCCTTAGCATAGCAATGGACTTTGGGAACCCATCCCACATGGAGGGATACTCCCTCACCCTAGACACAAGGGGATTGGCCTAGGCCCTATCCCAAGGACTATGACAGACTTTGAAGACCCCCTATGGAAGGCCTCACCCTCCCTAGGGAGAAGTGAAGGTATGGGATAGTTGGGGATCAGGGGAAGAGGGGAGGGAGAGGAATTTAGGATTAACATGTAAACTAATCTTCTCTCTAAGAAAAAAGACTTAAAGTTTGCATTTTTTCAGTACAACTCAAAAGTTCTAAAGCATTATCGCTAGTATATAAGTTATTGGCAGTGTGTTCTACCCTAATCAAAGAAGCTACAGTGCTTTGAGGTTGACAGGCAGGAATATACCCAGTGGACTGTTTATCTTAAATATTTACATTTCCATAAAACTTCTCTCAGAAGAGGTTTCTTATTTTCCTAATTATGTTATGTATAGACAATGTACAATTCTTGTATGGTCATTGGATTATAATCCTTATGTAGGAAAAGACTGAATTCAGCAAACCTCTTTCTCCTGATATTGTAGAAGACTCAACTTCGTATAACCATTTTTGGACACACTTACAAGCTCAGACAGGGAGTTGAGACTTGGAGATGCTGAAAGAAAAAAAAATGCTGCATTCATGTCTACCTTCACCCAAATAACTGAAATACTTTGCTATGTACATTAAAACTTTAAAGTGTGAATGATACAAATAAAATTATTTCCTACAGTTTAAAAATAACCTAATTTATATTTATAGCACATAGTAGTAAACAAAAGGAGATATTTACATCATACTTTGTAAGTAGGTGCAGAGGGGAAACAGAGTTCTTTAGAGGCCCTCTTTCATCCATGATGGACTACTGAAAAGCTGTAAGCTGGTCATGGTTTCTGTGGAAGTGGAAGTCTTCTTGTCCTCGGTAGGCACTAGTAAATTGCTGTTGACAAAGTAAATAATCCCCTGTCCATCCTTCAGTTTCAACTTAATTTAAATATTGAAAAAACTTATTTAACAAGGGTAGAACACATGGTCAATAAGTCATAAACTAAATAACTCTTTAGATATTTGGGATAATGCAATAGGCCACAAAGTCAAGAAAATAGTGAGACTTGTGGGGAAGAAGAAGTTCAGTAGAAGGGAAAAGATATAGCAGGAAGAAATCAAAGTAAAATTTGAATGTATGTATGTATGTATGTATGTATGTATGTATGTATACACACAGGTGTGTATGTATGTATTATTAAAGTTGGAAAGACGGTAGCACTTAACAATTGTTTTCTACATAAGTATCTCATATAGATTCATTGTGTGTAGAGTTTTCAGATGTTTGTAATCACAACCCTCCATACTCACTAGAAACTGAATGGATAGTGAATGACATGGACTGATCTGAATATTCAGTACTTTATCTGGATAATATTTACCAATAAGGTACTTAAAGCTGGTGAGAATCTAATAGATTTTCATCTTATTACTTATGTAAAAATATTCTGCTTTTGAGTATTTCATACATTCCCTAACTCTTCACTCTCTTCATACACACCTCTCTTAACTTCAACTTCCTATTTTTAGTTTAATAGTGTGCTAAGTATAGTTAATGCTGCATAAATGTATATGAGTATGAGTCTACGCATTGAAACATTGGAACCTAGAATTTAATGAAAATGAAAAGTTCCAAGTAGGCTTCTGGATAATGTGTCAGTGTTATTTCACACCCAGCATATTGTAATACCTCACCTGTCAGACAAGATGTGCCCACTGGTGTGATAATGGCATGGTTATTATGGGGTATCTTATTGATTAGATTTTTGACTTGCTCTACAGGAGAGAATTTCATTATCTTATTCAAAAACCCATGGCTGGGGAAATCACAAACACAAGAGTAGAACCTATTATGTTTAATGTATCACATGGACAAATGTCCACGTGGACAAATTCCCTTCTAAGTATTTATGTTTATAACCATAGTTCTAGAATGCTATCCAATCCCTATTCTTTTCTTATGATTGGGTTGGGGGATAAGTATTTTATCTTTGAAGAATTTTCTTATGACACAATTATTAATAAGAATAAGTTGTTTAGTCTTCATTAATGTTTGTGCCTTGTGTAGTTTCTCTTGCTTTACATATCTACTTTTATGACTTTGTTGTTATATAAAGCACAAGTATTTTTCAATTTCCCTATATAGGTGTCCCAATATATGATTAATTTTGAAGAATACCCACCAGTGGAGAATAATGTGGATTCTTCAATGTTTGGGTAGAATGTTCTACAAATGTCTTTCTGCAAATGTCATTTAGTTCCATTTGATTTATGATGTCATTTAATGCCAATATTTTCTTGTATAGGTCTGTTCAGATGGCATGTCTGTTGGGAAGAGTGACATGACCAATATAACTGTGTTGGGGGTCAATCTGTAGTTTTACATCTAGTAGTACTATTTTCATGAAATTGAGTACGCCTATATTTGGTGTTTATAAATTTATAATTGCAATATCCTACTTGTGAATTGTCCTCTTGAAGAATATGAAGTGATCTGCCTTAGATATTTTGACTGATTTTGTTCTGAAATATACTTTGTCATAAATTAGAATAGTTAAACTTTTCTGGTTTCCTGAATTCATTTGTCTGGAATATCATGTTTCTTCCTTGTATACCAAGATGGTGTCTATCATTGATGGGAAGGGATTGTTGTTTGTTTGTTCTGTTGGTTTTTCTTTTCTATTTTGGTAACAACATATAAAGATGCATTTTGTTTTCTGACTTTATTTGCTAATTTGTGTTTGTTGTTGTTAGGAAATTGAGATCACAAATATTCAAAGCTATTGAAATATATGTATTAATTCCTGTCATCTGCAGATCATCTAAAATTTTAGACAGTTTAAACCAACTCTCTTAGTATTATTTCTTTTTCCCCTGTGGCTTCTTGAGTATTTATCTTCATACCAAATGAAATATTCTTTACACTATCCTCTCTATAGTTGGCTAAATGATAATAAATTCTTTTAATCTGTTTGTATAATATAGGTTTTATTTCTTACCAAATTTTAATTTTTTGATTTTTTCTGCTGTGTCCAATAGTTTAAATGAACAGTTATGAACTTTTAGATCTTGGAATAGATTTTTCTAGGCCTTCTGGCTTTAAAATTTTCTACATAATAATCAAGTATGATTCTGAGGGATCTGACTTTATAAGTCGCATGACCTTTCTCTCTTACAGCTCCCAGTACACATTCTTTATTTTTGTGTGTGCTTCTAATTACAACACATCATTAAACATGAGTTCTAATGGTCTTAATAATAAAAGCTCAGAGAATGCTGAGAGATCAAGAGAGATGAAGGAGCAATCCAAAGCCTCCTTGACCTCACTAGCTCCCCAGTAGAAAAGAGATCAAGTTCCTGTCTCCTCCCACCTATATTCCTTTCTGCATCCAGCCATCTCACTTCCTGTCTGTCTATACAGACCTCCAGACCTCTATGGTTAGCTAGTGGCAAGATCCATCCTCTGATCTTCAGACATACTTTGTTTGTACAGACAAGATATCATCACATGTCATGGAGAATTAGTTTTCCGTTTCTGTCTGCTTGGAGGTCGGTAAGCCTCTTGTATCTGGATAGGAATGTCTCTCTCGACATGGAAAGATTTTCTATGAGTTTGCTGAAAATGCATTCTATGATTTTTGTTGTCATATTCTTCTCTTTATACCAGGACTATAATAAAAATATTCAATGTTTTTCTAGTATCCCAAAACTCTTCCATGTTTTTGTCACACATTTTTATAAAGTTATCATTAGCATTTATAGTATCATCCAATGTCCCCACCTTGTCTTCAAGCCTTCCCAGCGTTTCCAAATGATGCATTCTATTAGTGAGGCTTCCCATTAAGGTTTTTATTTGACTTGCTGAGTTATTCATTTCCCGTGTCATTTCAGTTTGGCTTTTCCACAGTAATCCACTCTTTATTAAATTCCATTTACCTACCTTGTCCCAAATCTTCATTTCATTCATCTTCATATTTTTGTCCTGGTAAAATGTATTCATATCTTCTTCATATTATTTGAACACAGTTATAATCATGCTTTTGAATTCTGTGTCTCAGAATTATTTGAAGACATTCTCATTGCACTTAATTATACAATTAGAAGTTTTTTAGGGAAAACATGCTACTTTGAATTTTTATATTGCTTTTGTTTCTGCTTTGGGAGTGGCCAATATGGAGATAGTTAAGTTACTACTGTTGCCCTGGGTGTAGGGAGACACTGTAGCCCTGCCTCCTATTAGCCCAGACAGCCTAGTACACCCTTTCCACCTGGGCCTGCTGGTTTGGCAACTGTTTGCTTTCTGGTGCTAGCTAAGGTAACTACAAAAGTGTGGGACTGAGGATCAGGGTTCAGGGACCAATTTCCTGTATAAATCAGGAGTTTGTCTCATAGGAAAATTTGAGCTCAGAAGTTTAAGTCTGAGGACCCCTTGATAAATTAGGCGGAGCTACAAAACTGCTAAAGATAATATCCATGAGACCTCAGAAGAGGACTAAAAACATTTCAATTAGGTTGTATAAACAGCATTATGATTGCCCTGGGGCTTTACAAATTGTGTTCTTTCTGTTTACAGTCTGAGGAAATGCAGCTGCCCAGAGAACATCATGGTGGTCCACAACACTGACAACACTAGGTCAGCTCAGTTGGAAAATTGTGAGTTGGGAAGCATGTTAAGGACTTGAAAAGACATGTGCACTCCAGATGGTGACTCATAAGCTTATGAAAGGTCTGCTACATAAAAGAATCTTTTGAGATTTATGCTAATGGCAAATATAGTTGGCAATTCCTTCCAAGGCACTAGGATCTTTGAACTTGTATCTTATGCCACAAAAAGACAAACACAACCTTTAGAAAACCCATGAGTCTCAACAAAAGGAAATTTCACACTTAAAAATGCCACTCTGATCTTGTTATTGACACCAAAAACTGGCAGTTATGAAGATAGTGGAGATTACCACAGAATTATATCATAGATATTGGGTTTTAAAGCTCTGTCATTTTAGGCACCCAGAATAGTCCTGTCTTAATGCAATCAAACTTCTATGACAGAACAGGACAGATTGTTTCACTTGAAAACAATATATGCACATTTCTCACTGTTCTGGGTCACCTTCCTTAGTTGTCTATGGAAGAGTTTATCACAGGAATAGAGAGAGTCTCTTCTCACTTTATCTCGAGATAAAAGAAGCACATAGACAAGAAGTTCCCATCAAGAAATGTAGGAATCATTCCACTAACTTTAATCTTTGATTTTCTTGGTTCACTTTGGCATTCTAGCCTTTAGTAGATCTCTAAAACAAAAGGAAATTTTATCTCCATCATTATGAAGAATATTGCTACTACATAATGAGACAGAAGGAAATAGTTTATATTCCAGGTGACTTTCAATACAAATTTTAACATCCATTTGCCTCCTCATTATTCATGAGGAGGTCCTCAAACACATCAAAGGAAGGGCCTGGTATCAGGGATCATATCTGTCAAGACTGGGTCTGAATCACTCCATCATCTAATCCAGGAGTGTCTGTTGAAGCTGTGGCTGAATTTAGAGATGTCTGTAAGAGGAAATGTGCCAACTGTATGAACAGGGTTTTTGCATTCACCAATTTTTGCAGGTATTATGATCAGTCATTATCCACAATAAGTTTCCCTGGACCATGTGGACTAAAGGCAAGAATCAAGAAAATCTGAGCAACATAGAAAGTGGACATTATTGTTCACTATTTGTACTCTATTTGTGAGCAACTTGGTGGTGCATTCCTTGACTGGTTTCTCTGTGTATCATACAAAGCAAGTTTCAGTAAAGAGAATTCTGTGGTTGGTTCCTTCCTGTCTGCTCTCCTCTATCTATAAGTCCCTTACTTTTAGAGATGGCTCTCATTAAATATCTTTCAATAAAATACCCTCTATATTGTTGTCTCATGTGAACCCATCCTTAGGGGCCCAATTATATTTTTTTTAAAGTGTGCCAACGAATATGAAGTATTTCATCTCTTGGTGAGTTTACAATCTCCTTGCACCAAACATTTAAATGTTCATCCTCTGTTTTGTTAACTATGAGAGAAACAACAATTAAATTATGTTTTTATGTCCTGTCATTTGAAGATAATGTGCCCATAGATATGCTTTTGTCTTTGAGAAATATAATGTCTACTTGGACACTTAAAACTTAGGACTAGAAATTGCTAGGATCAATGGCCATAATTTAATTAAGCAAATGTTTAGGTCTAAACAGACATTATCCAGAGTCTAGAAAGTAGATTTTTCTAGGTTGCCGAGAGTTTATAGGTGAAACATTACTGTTGAAGTCACAACTGGCTTAGATGGGAGTCTATAATTTTTTATAATGATTAGCATGCTTTCTTAGACAGAGAATATTGAACATAATTTTGGTGATTTTCATAGCTGTACATTATTGTTGTTACCAGCTATCCATGTTCTGAACCTCCACAGTAACGACACTTCTGAATCTGCAGGAATAAGATTGGATGTGCACCAAGTGAGCAAAATTACTCTGCTTCCTGAGCTGGCATCTAGTTTATATTGTGTTGCTTTGGCATCCTATAACTATACTAAATTTATTGCTTTTATTTTTCATATTGTAATATAATTAAGTTATTTCATCCTTCTCTCATCTCCCTAGAAACCATTATATATACCCCTCCTTGCTTTCTTGAAAATCCATTTTCATTAATTATTGTCAAGAATCTCCCCACTCATTTTAGTTCCCCACTACCTTCTATTGGTCACTGTTAGAACTTTTTTGGCATGAGAATTAGATCATGTTAATAATTATTGAATGTGTACTATGCACCAGGCATTTTCTAATGGGTTTGGAGACATGAACTAATTTGAGTTTTACCTTGCCCAAATTCACTAGAATATTTCTAAAACTTATAGTGTAAAATCTCACACATGAAGCTGTTGAAATATGGAATAAAATTTAATACAAGAACTCACTGATATTTTTTCAAAGTCTTAATTGTCATTCCCTCCTAGGCTCAATAAGAAACATGGAGTATTGAGAGATACTTAAGTTCTTTACAAGTAAACACTAAAAGTGACATGTCTGTGATTAAGAAAGCAAAGAAGCTGGAATGTAAATCACACAGAGTGATGTGGTGGAGCATCTACATATGCAAGGAGGGAGCAGAAAACCCTCCAAGTAAGAAATCCACTTTTATGATGGTGCTTACTAAGTTATAAGCTTACAGAGTAAAACTTTCAATAGTGACGAGAAATTGTAAATGATCCTTATTAATCCCATTCATTCTAGATGGTCTTTTGGAGACAGGGAAAGAGACAAGTTCTCCTGAGCAAATTAGGAGCATGGGGAAGAGAAGAGAGAAATAGGAGAGCGAGAAGGGGAGAAGAGGAGTGGGGAGGAGGACATGAGGGAACAGGAAGACAGGAGAGCATGAAAAGAGATACCTTAATAGAGGGAACCGTTATAGGCTTAAAAAGAAATATAGCACTAGAAAAATGTTCAAAGATCTACAAGGATGATCCCAAATAAGAATCTAAGCAATAGTCAAGAGGCTACCTTAAATGTCCTTCCCCGATAATGAGATTGATGACTACCTTCATTGCCACCCTAGAGCCTTCATCCAGTGGCTGATGGAAGAGAAAGCAGAGAACCAGAGCTAAACACTGAGCTGAAGTCCTGGAATCCAATTGTAGACAGGGAGAAGTGATGAGCAAAGGGGTCAAGACCAGGCTGGAAAAAAACACAGAAATAGCTGACTTGAACAAGGAGGAGCTCACCGTCTCCAGACTGACAGCTGGGAAAACAGCATGGGACTGAACCAGGTCCCCAGAATGTGTTTCAGTTAGGAGACCTGGGTACTATGGGTCCTCTGGTGGTGGAACAGTATTTATTCCTAGTACACAAATGGAATTTGTGAGCCCACTCCACATAGAGGGATGCTCTATCAGCCTAGGCACACAGGGGAGGGCCTTAGCCCTGCCCAAATGATTGTGATAAACTTTGATGATGCCCCATGGAAGGCCTCACCCTCCCTGGAGAGCAGAAGGAGAATGGGATGGGAGTTTGGAGGGGAGCATGAGAGGATGGGACGGAGATGGAATTGGGTTGATATGTAAAATAAGATTCTTTCTACTTTAAATACAAAATCTAGAGAAAAAAATGAAATAGAAGGTTTTTTGTTGCTCATAGGTCATGGTGATACAATGTCAACTCCTTTTACTTTGCTTCTAGTTTCTATAATCTCCCAGAATTTGCCTTATTTATATTTGTCTACATCAATGACATGGAAATAACTCTATATACATGTGTCCCATAATAGATTCCCAATTCTCTTAAGTCCAGCATAAACCTGTGATATTAATATATTCTTCTTGAGATATTCTCCTCAGATATCTTGAATAGTACAGATTCATTGGCCTTTATATGTGTTTATCAGTATTCCTGAGAAACAAACAGCTATATTATCCAATGGAACACAAACATGTTTCTTCTCTGACTGTGTTCTTAAATATTCCCTCAGGGGGTGCTGCATTAGTGTATTGTAGGCCTCCCATTAATTTAAGGCATTCTTTTCAAACACAAGTATAACACTCCCCAATATACTATTGGCTTATAAATTATACTTGTTGTTTCAGGGCAATAAATGAAATGATGAATGTGTATTTTGTTCAATCACCTTTTTATTCATGAAACCTAAAACAAATATTCTAAAAAAGCATTTATCTATATCAGGAATAAGCTATAAACCTTTCAACAATGCTCTGAGTAATCCAGAAAGAAACCACTAATTACTGTCATGAAAGAAAGGATTCCATAGCTGTAAATGCTCATGAAACCATAAAGTGTTGGAGGTGGGAAAGTTCCTGTGGCACCCTCATTTTCCAAATAGGAAGGTGACACTCTTAGGAACAGAGTGCTTTATATAGGTTATCCCATCTCTGATCAATGGTATTATGCCTGCACCTCCTGATTGAGCATTCATCATGGCTTCCTGAGGTCAAAGGTGTTGACCTCCAGTAGAAGAGATAAAAGAGGTCACTCTACTTGCTCCTATGTCATGATGAACATACTTGTTTAGATGGATGGAAGTACGAAGAAGCAAAAATAGCTCTATAGAGATGACAGCCTTAGGGGAGTAAAAAAAAAATACCATAAGGTTTTGATTTTGTAAGCGTATCCTTAAATTTTCATTGTCCTAGTGACACATGCATGTTTGTCAAGGTGAAATGAGTAACCATTCCATACTCCTCTCAGAGCTGAAAGAGAGAAGAAAAATGTCATTTCAGATGATATCAGAACACTAATGATTGCTTTTTTTAAAGCTGTATTCTCAGATCCTGATTTTAGAATTATTTCAATTTATGTATCTACATTTTCTAAACATCACTTTCTAATATTATCTTTAAAGATAAATTGGAAAGAGTAAGATTTGACATTTCTACAGACATGGTTTACATCTGCTCACTCAGTGTGTTCTAGATGTTATATCAATCAATGTGCAAAGAAAGGAACAGTGAGTATTACAGAAAGCTCAAGCTTCAATTTCACACAAAGACCTGATTCTGCATGTCACCACCAACTCATTTTCCATCTCACAAAAGGTGTTTGTATCATTTTACCAAATTTTTATTATTAAATGTTTTCAAATTTACAGACAGCCTAAAAGCAAAGTCTGACAATAGTCCTCTCTCTGCATCTAGTGAAGAGGCAGCCCATAATATTAGAAAATCTTTGGTAGCTATATACTTGACAGAGGAGTAGAGCCTGGAATGCACATAGAACTAAAAGAAACCCTAAACACCAAGAAAGCAAACAACCCATCTTTTAAAATAATGGACTACAAAACTAAGCAGAGAGTTCCCAAAAGAAGCACAAATGGCTCACAAATACTTAAAGGATGTTCAACATCTTTAGTTAATTAAGGAAATGCATGTTTAAAACACCTTGATACTCCATCTCATCCCAGACAGAATGGTGATCATCAATATACAAATAACAGCAAATGTTGCTGTTGATGTGGGAAATGGATACCCTCACACACTGTTGGTGAGGCTGAAAACTAGTGAAACCACTTTAGAAATCAGTCTAGAGGTTTCTCAAAAGCTGAAAAGAAAACTATTATATCATCAAGCTATAACTCTCCAGGGAACACAACCCTATCAGAGGGGTACTTATACATCCATGTCCACTCTTTAGTGTAATGTATATGTCATGGAGTATTTGTGCAAGGCAGAAAACAAAGGATGAATTTGGGATTACCTTATGGTAAAGGAAATAGTAGAGCATATGTAAAGAGAGTGAATATGGGGAATATTGTGATTGAAGTATTTAAATAATGAGATAGGCAAGTAGCTTGGGGGAAGAGGGTGTGAAACAGGGAGAATTAATTTGTATAAAGAAAACATTAACCATTTGAAAAGCAAGATAAGCTCATCTGTGCCATAAGAAACTGGTTGTTGTCAAAGTAACCTACTGTTCCCTGAATGGTTTCAAGACTCAAAATGAGGGTATTGGGGACCAATACCTGGCATTGTGCTATAAGCCACAAGATCACACAATAATTATACAGCATTTGCATCATGAATAACTTAGATGAATTAAGGATTCTTCTGAAGGATCAAACCAGTACAAAGCTGTACCTGGCATTATAATGTTGTGAATGAATTAGCTGTGTCTTGCTGTACATTCTTCCTGTAGTTTATTCCTTTCTGCAACAAACTTGGGATTTACTTCCCACAGTTCAGCACCATATGATCATTTACTGGGAACAAATTTTTCCCATGCATTTGGAGTTTTACTGATTACACTCCCTAGCTATGTGTAAATACCTATTCTCCATTAGCAGGTACTAGTTTACTGATTATATTCCTCAGCTATGTGTGAGGCCTGTTTCCCACTATCAGGTCCTTGTTCCCCTTTCCACTGCAATTGCAGAGATCTGCCTTCCTGCAATTATCTTTATTGACAGACATTTGGTCAGTGTTTAGGGACCAGACAAAAGCATCCCATCTAAGACATTCCCAAATATCCAAGGACATAGAATTACTACATGTCCAAAGTTGTTGATTCATAGCTGCCAAGATGTATAGAAAATATAAGTATGCCCTTGGCTTTACCTCAAAGGCAGATAGAAAAAGCGATAACCTAAACTAACTCTGCTCTAAAATTTTCTCAAACTTCTTGCATTAACTCAAGATTTTAGCTCAGAGATTTACTGCTCCCTCCTGTTTTCCCTGAGAAGATAAAGACATAGGTAATCAGCCCATTTGTTCATCCTCAGCGAAAAGTAAACTTTCCTAAAGGCCTGTGCCACCACTGAGGCTAGAGAACTGGGAGGCACCAGGTCTTGTTTCTTGTGCAAATTAAACTCAGACACTTTCTTTGACCTATAGCTCTAAGTAATGGATGCTAAAAGTTTCTCCTAGAAGTTTTAGTTTACTGCTCTGTGTGTAGATCTTTTCTGCCTTGCTGACCCTGAGAAACTCAAGCTTTACCTTGTATTGTAAACAAAGAATTAATGTTGCAAACAGGTATATATATATACCTGTACCCCCAAGAACTGGGGAGAGACAAGATATAGAGAGACAGAATCATAGAGAAACAAAGACACAGAGAAGAAAGAGAGAAAAAGACAATGATATGCAGAAAAAGACAGAAACAGAGGCAGAACAGCAGGTGAGAAAGAAGAGAAGAAAAATAAAGAACATGCAGAGGAACAATTATGTATGAATCAATTCCTTTTTCCTCCAATTTTAGTTCTCTCACTTATTTGTAATTCCATTTTTTTGAACACTGAGGGAAAATTTTAAAAGCAGGACTTTTAAAGTTTTCCATAACACTGGAAGCCTAACTAACAACCCAGGTGTAAGGAGGAAGCAGGTTTATGTAGGGAAACTACTCATGATGGTTAAGTAAGCTGGAATATCATCAAACTACCTTCTAAATATCTACATCTGTTCCCATGGACAAATGCTTTTCTCAGCCTTAGCCAGAACAGTCTCCATAAAATGACCAGAGATTACTGAAGAAACCCAGAAAAAAGAGAAATATGCGGACTCAGACACACACAAGTCACTATGCCACCCCTCTAAGAATTGGGGAATGTTGTGGCTAAAAGTAGGTAAGCATTGGAAGGTAAGATCAAAAGTTACTTCTTCACTCTGCACTCTGCACTGCCTGGAGGTGGGAGTAGCCCCATGATCCAATGATGTTCATTGAAGCATTATATGTAATAGCCAGAACCTGGAAACAACCTAGATGCCCCCCCAAACTGAAGAATGGATAGAGAAAATGTTGTTCATTTACACAATGGAGTACTGCTCAGCGGGGGAAAAAAGCAATGGAATATTGAAATTCAAAGGCAAATGTATGGAACCAAAAGAAATGATTCTGAGTGAGGTAACCCAATCACAAAAAGACAGGCATGCTATGTACTCACTCACATGTGGATTTTAGACATAGAGTAAAGGATTGCCAGCCTGCAGTTCATGATGCTAAAGATGATGGTAAACAAGGAGGACCCTAAGATAGACATACATGGTCCCCTGGAGAAGGGGAAAGGGACAAGATCTCCTGAGCAAATTTGGAGCATGGGGGAGGGCACAGGGAGCAAGGAGAAAGGAAAGGGGAGAAGAGGTGGGGTGAGGAAGACATAATGGGGCATGGAGTTTGAGTTGGGGGAAGAACAAGATAAAAGATAATATAATAGAGGGAGACATTATAGGTTTACAGAGAAATCAGGCACTAGGGAAATGTCTGGAGAGCTACAAATATGATACCAACTAACAATCTAAGCAACATAGGAGAGGCTACATTAATGCCCTCTCCTGATAATGAGATTGATGACTAACTTACATGCCATCCTACAGCCTTCATCCAGCAGCTGGTGGAAGTAGAAGCAGACACCCACAGCTAAATCTTGAACTGAACTGAAATCCAGTTGCAGAGAAAGAGGACTGATGAGCAAAGGGGTGTATACCAGACTGGTGAAAACCATAGAAACAGCAGTCCTGAACTAGGGAGAGCTCTTGGTCCCCAGACTGATACAGACTCCCTGAATGTGGGTGTCAGGGAGGAGATCTTGGAAATCTATGGGGCCTCTTGTAGTGGATCAGTACTTTTCCCTAGCATAGGAATGGACTTTGGGATCCCATCCCACATGGAGGTATACTCCATGAGCCTAGACACAAGGGGCTTGGCCTAGGCCCTATCCCAAAGAGTATGACAGACTTTGAAGACTCCCCTATGGAAGGCCTCACCCTTCCTGGGGAGCAGAAAGGGTATGGGATAGGTAGGGTGTTAGTTGGGGGGCAGGGTAGGAGGGAGGGAGAGGGACCTGGGATAGATATGTAAAATAATTTTCTTTTTAATAAAAAAGATCAAAAGTTACTAAACACCATTCCCTTTATTGCAAACAACTAAGTACCTTAATATTAATGTGTATCAACTATTCTTACCTCCCCTGAGTCCACAAAGACCAGATGTATCATCAGACAGTTAAAAAAGGTGCCTCCTGTGGATGTGATCTTTACCTACATACTATTGGCTATCAATAGATTCTGAGAGGACTGTCATTACCTTCAGTCATGTACTCTCAGCTCACCACACCAGGTTGCAAAGGAGAACTCTAAATTCTAAGACATACAGATGTCTCCACTTAATCTTGATGGGTCCCAAAACACAACAAATTGATATAAGTGCATGTGAGAGATTTGTGGATAGAAAGGAGGAAAGACAGGTGGCAGGGATGCAACAGCTAAGAGTGGGCAGCATGTATGCAATATTAAAAGAAACACACCCTGAAAACAGCCTTCATTAACAACAGAAAAGAGTAAAAGAGTCAACTCACTTTTCTTAATGTATGCATGAATCTATTAAATATTGACATATGTGGATGTATTCAATATCTTGATAACTTCATAAACTACCTTCAGCTCTGTTCTGCATGCTCTACAAAACCAGTAGGTTCTCACTACTCTCTCACCTCTAATAACCAGGTACTCATAGCTATTTGTAGGTCTTGCAAATGCTAGCAAATTCAATAAAATAGAAGAAAAGAGTCAAGATTCACTCTATAACTCACAGTTAACTTAGAATTCTCAGAAGTATTTCCTTTTACTTAAGTCCTTTTCTTTCTTGCTGGAATAGTAGTCTATAGATCATCTTTAATAGTACTTGCCAAATAAAGAGGTATAACCAATCAACTTGGAGGTAACAATCAAAATCATAATTTTTGAGGATGTAGTATATGAGCACCCTATTATCTACCACATAAAATTTTTGATGCTTTAATAAATTATTTTCATAAACCTAATTTATTAGAATGTTTTCTTTTAATTCCAAACTAAAAGAAAAGTTGCATGGTGAAAGATTAAAAATAAAGGAAATACTTAGTAAGCCAATACTTATCAAGTATAAATGATGACCTAGTGAGAAAACAGTTTGAGGACAATTATCAGTTAACATGAAATAGGCATGAGGAAATCCCTCAACAGAAGCTTATTATTACTTCCAAGGAAGCAAGTATGTTTTCATGTAATACTTGAATAAGAAAAAAAAATAACTAGGGCTGTGAAGAAAACTAAGCCAGTAAAATCATTTCTATATAAGCTTAAAAAACTGAGTTTGACCACCAGAACCCATATATAAAACCCAAGTGGTCCAATGCTCTTGTAATTCTAGTGGTAGGTAGTCAGAGAGAGGTAGATCCTGGGGCCAAGGAGCCAGATAGCCTGGCCTACTTGAGTGAGTTCCAGACCAATAAAGAGAGAGAATGTCTAAAAATTCAGGCAGATGACACACAAAGAAAAACACCTAAGGTGGTCCATAGGACTAAACATTCACACACAGACACAAATACACATATGTGTGCACGGGCACACACACACACACACACACACACACACACACACACACACACACACACGCACACATGCACGCACACAAACAATTACCTATCAAAAGCACACCTACACCATGTGCATCTGCATATACATATATGTACCTGCACAAAAACAGTCACTCATCTGCAGACAAAATACCCACCCATACACACAACATATGCAGAGAATTAACTGAGTGAGTGTACTCACTGTTATTCTTCTGTGAAGATGGGTCTGACACTCAAAGGGGAGATCCAATGTGAACACAAGTCAGGGATCAAAAAACCAGAGATCCCCCTGCCCCACCAAACCATAGGATATCATCTCATGGGGGAAAAGGTAAAGACTCCCTTGGGAGCCTCCGGTTGGCTGCTCTCAAATTTAGGTGATGTTCTTAGACTGATTAATTAACTTTTGTTTCCAAATATGTGACTCATAGCAAGAATAAAATTATACAACTTAGCAAAGGAGCAGTTGAAATAAAAAAAAAAAACCTTACTATCCAAGAGACCCTAATTAACATGAAGTCACATTGACCATCATCAGTGGAAATTTCTGAGAAGGAAGGGTTATTCTCTGTCTCAAGGTCTTTGCTGTGACTCATTGTGAAAGAGTTTATAAGTACCATGGTCACTGTAGCAGTTTTGGGGTCTATTTTTTGAAAATGCAATCCTTACCTGTTAATACTCATATTTCTGGAGGCCAGAAGAACAAAAACAGGTGGAAATAACAGTGTCAGTAAGATCTCTATCATTTAAACTCCTTGAGGAAAGCTGTTGCATCTTCCAGTTTCTAATGGTACCCAGATTCCTTAGCTCTGGTCATGTGGCATTTTCTCAGTGGCAACCTCTTATTTTCTCATAAAAAGCTTGAATGCAACCAGCCTAAGGCTCCTATGGATGTCCTAGATTCTGTTCACTAAATGGCTCCATGTTTCTCCCATGTGATAGCATCTTGCTATTCTATCCTCTGAAGTTCTCTTATATGGAAGGATACTGTTGTGTGGCTTTTAGTTTGGATAATCAACAGTAATTGTTTCATCTCAAAAAATTTACAGTCAAGAGTTGTAATGTATGCCTGCAATACCAGCATGGGGATGATGGAAGCAGAAGCACCAGTCATTAAAGGTCATTCTTACTTATGCAGGGTGATTGAAGCCAGTCTAGGCAACCCAAAGCCCTGTCTCAAATGTATTAAAGCAACAAAAGGCTTATTCACATATTCAAAGGCTTTTCTTTGCTCATTTACAAGTTTTAAGTACAAAAGGATAGGAAAGTCTAGTAGAGTCAAATTAGCAAAAGAGTGAAACCTAGATATGATGGTAAAAGCAATGTTATCCCTCTTTTATTACCTCCTCACATTCAATCCCAGGTCAACATGTCTGTTTAATGTGAGCCAAACATTTTGTTTTAGGACATGTGTTACGCTGTCTGCATGCACTCTGTACACTGAGAACACAGTTGAGAAGGAGAACATGTTCATTCTCTTCAGTCCACTTTCTGCACTGGACTTGCTAGCTCACCACTCACAAGTAAGCATTCCAGAGTATACAGAAGGAAAGCTAGGATATGGAACATCAAAGATTTGACATTGCAATTAACATAATTTTCTGTGTTTTCTAAATATTTGGTCAAAGGGACTCTGAATCAGGAGGGAGAAATACATATATTGGAAAATGTTTTATAAGCCAACTGATTTAAGATCCCTTTGTACATACTTTTCAACCTTATGACTAAATAACTGCTGGTCTTATCCTCATTTTATACATGGAGAAAATAATGAAAAATGTCACGTATTATTTGGCTGAAAATCAACATAATCTGTCATGAAAGTGTCATTTTCCTTAACTTAAAATAAGTGGTAGGAACCTCAGAAGTTAATTTGTCATAAACACATAGATATGTATGGCAGTTCCAGAAATTGAAAGAATATCCTACTTCAATAAGATATTCCTGAAGACAATGGTAAAAAGAAACAGTTTTCAGGAAAAATGAACTGAGTTATGTCATATAATGCCTCTTTATTTTGCTGTGGTACCTAGCTTCTCTTGCCTAACCCTTTATACTTTGAGATAAGACATTTCTTCTACTGACCTATTGATATCAGTAAAAAAGAGTGTACTGTATAGAGATACTTCTCATCTGAGACTAAACTGTAATCCAAATAAAGAGAAGTGTGGAGGACTCTCTTAAGTCTAAAATCTGGCAAAGGAGAGCATTGGTTCCTGACATGCCAGAAGGATGGTATAGCATAAGGAATTGGGGTACACTAGGAGCTCCAATATAGGAAGCAACACAGCATTTAACTTGATGATTTCTGACATGCTGCAGATAAACCTTGGCTGAGTGGTTCACTGGCTGAATCTCCATCCAATGAGTCTTGGTACAGAACTCTGTACTGGCTTAGCCTCTGTTCTGTCACTTGATGCTTAGGTTGAACAGCACTCTTTAATGTTTCCATGTATCTTTTAAAGGTGAAAACACATTAATAAATTGAAAGTTTCATGAATAAAGCTGTCTGTAAAATTACCTACCTTATTTGAGTGAATATACTCTGTGAATTTATGATGATTAACAGTAATATGAAGAACACCACAGTGCATAATAATGATTTCTTAACATCTTATAAAAATATTATCAATATTTTATACACCCAAACAAGCAGTACAACATTGGAGAAATTCAATGAAACCAATTTGAGCAAGTCATGGGAAAGGGGAGAAGGAACCCATAAACATCCTCTCTGGGGACAGAGACTTCTCTTTTATTCATAAATGTGTTGGTTTGGCATTTTTGAAAGGCAATGATGCAGTTGGAGAAGTGTAGACAGAGAAATGGGTGTCAAAAGAGAAGTGGGGACAGAAGACTGCCTCAAAAGACTAAAGTGCCCTCTAAACACATGAAAGATCACAAAGACAGAACTTCCTGCAAAATTGATAACTTTTAAATTCTAGATCGAAGAAAAACATGTCAAAAAGGTAGCATAAAACTCTACTCCTTGAGGTCTTTGTAAATTTTGGAGATCAGCCCTCTGTCAAAATTGGCTTAGGTGAATATCTTTTCCCAGTCTGTGGGATGCCTTTTTGTCTTTCTGACTGTGCCCTTTGCCTTACAGAAGCTTCTAAGTTTAAAGAGGCCCCATTTATTAGTTGTTGATCTCAATGTCTGTGATACTGGTGTAAAGTTCAGAAAACAGGCTCCTGTACCAAGTAATTCAGGGGTATTTCCCACTTTCTCTTCTAATAGGTTCAATGTGGCTGGATTTTGTTGAGGTCTTTGATGCATTTTGAATTAAGTTTTGTTCATGGCAATATACATGGATCTATCTGAAATCTTCTACATGCCAGCAAAACACCAAACAATCCACTTAAAAAGTAGGGTACAGAACTAAATAGACAATCCCCAATAGAGGAATCTAAAATGGCTGAAAGACCCATAAGAAAGTTTTCAATGTCCTTAGCCATCAGGGAAATCCAAATCAAACCAACTCTGAGATGGCTAATATCAAAAACACTAATACCAGCTTATGATGGAGAGGATGTGGAGATATGGGAACATTGCTCCAATGCTGGTGGCAGTGCCAACTCATACAGCCACTTTGAAATCTGTATGGCGACTCCTCAGGACAATGGGAATCAGTCTACCACATGATCCAGCAATTCTACTCTTAGGCATATACCCAAAAGAAGCACATTCTTACAACAAGGACATCTGTTAAAAGATGTTCATAGCAGCATTATTTGTAATAGCCAGAACCTGGAAACAACCTAGATGCCCCTCAACTGAAGAATGGGTAGAGAAAATGTGGTACATTTACACAATGGAGTAAAAAACAAATAAATTTGCAGGCAAATGGATGGAACTAGAAGAAACCATTCGGGGCAAGGAAACCCAGTCACAAAAAGACAAACATGGTATGTACTCACTCATATATGGATTTTAGACATGGAACAAATGATTACAAGCCTAAAATCCACATCTCCAGAGAAGCTAGGAAACAAGGAGGACTCTAAAAGAGATATACATGGTCCCCAGAGATGGGGAAAGGAACAAGATCTCCTGAGCAAATTTGGAGCATGGGGGAGAGGAAAGGGAGCTAGGAGAATGAGAAAGGGAAAAGAGGAGGGGTGAGGAGGACATAAGGGAGCAGTAAGTTTGAGTCTGGGGAAGAATAGGGGAGAGCAAGTTAAGAGATACCATAATAGAGGGAGACATTTTAGGTTTAAAGAGAAATCAGGTACTAGGAAAATGTCTAGAGAGCTACAAAGATGACACCAACTAACAATCTAAGCAACAGAGGAGAGGCTAACTTAAATGCACTTCCCTGATAATGAGATGGATGACTGACTTCTATGCCATCCTATAGCCTTCATCCAGCAGCTGGTGGAAGCAGAAGCAGACACCGATAAGTAACCACCAAACTGAACTGGAATCCAGTTGCAGAGAAGTACAAGTGGTGAAACCCACACAAACAGCTGACCTGAACAAGGGGGAGCTTTTGGTCCCCAGACTGATCACTGGGAAACCAGCATGGAACTGATCCAGACCCCATGAATGTGGGTTTTAGTAAAGACACCTCAGAAATCCATGGGGCCTCTTGTAGTAAGTAGATCAGTACTTACCCCTAGTACAGGAATGGACTTTGGGAGCCCATTTCACATAGAGGGATACTCCCTAAGCTAAAACACATGGGGGTGGGCCTAGGCCCTATCCCAAAGGATACAATAGACTCTTAAGACCCCTTATGGAAAGCCTCACCCTCATTGGGGAGTAGAAATGGTATGTGATACATAGGCTTTTAGTTGGGGTGGGTTGCAGGGGACGAGGGGTGGGAGAGGAACTGGGACTGACATGTAAAACAATCTTGTTTATAATTCAAATAAAAATGCAATTAAAAAGATGTCACAAATTTAAAATACCTGTACTCCTTCAACAAAATGTGAAGAGGTGCAACACTGAGTATCTGAAAAGCAATGTGCCTTTAACGAAAACAATCTCAGCAAACAATCTCTTAAATTCAAAGAAAAGTCACCAGGAATGAAAGAAGATGGTTATTCCAGAAATATGCCTGACATGGAGCACCAAAAACACCGTCTGCACATCCAACTCCTTATAAAAGTATAAAGTATATTTTAAAGACTTCTGCTAGATCAAAGCACATGTTAACAGTCTACATTACAGTATAAACTAGAATGGGAGCACTCCAAATAATAAACTTCTAGGAGTTAATCAAAGCAAAGAGGAAAACATTTTTTAATTGAAATTGTGTGGTAAAGGACAAGAGATGCAAGAGAGAAGGCTCAGGTACATTCAAGACTTACATGGCAAGCATTGTTTGGCACACAGCCATTCCCATGACACACAAATGACAGGAACTAAGGATAGACTGTGTGACCCAATAAGGAATGTGCCACTGATAAACAAGGAATATTAGTTTATACAGTCCTCAAAAGTGAATAGTCAAACAGGCATGTCACCTAAAAATTAGCAATCAAAATTCCATATAAGTAAAGTTTCTGCTAAATCTTTTATCAGTAGAAAATGTGTAACAGCCTTCAAAGAAACACTTCAGAAAAGAAAACAAACCTTTTAATCAGAAATTAGCATGGGAATTTGGGGAAGGGGAGAGAGAGAGAGAGACAGAGACACACAGAGAGACAGAGACACACAGAGACAGAGAGAACAGTTGTTTAAGTCAATTTATTCTAGCATTCAAAGATTACTTTCCAAGGTAACCAAATAATAAAATAATTATTTACAAATATCATTGAGAACTCAACAAAATAAAATTAAGATAAAAGAAGACAAAAACCCACAAAGATATAGAGAAAAATTGGGAAAAGGAAAGATGACTACAGAATGAGGAACATTGGCATACTAGGTTCCCCTAATGAAAATAAACAAATGAACACACAAAAATATGGAACAAAACTTCCAAAATTAAAAGGTTAAAAATAAAATGACACCAATATTTAAATTGCAAGTCATGATTATTCTCTGTAATTAAATATCTGTATCTACAAGACAAAACATGCCAGGAGCTGTGGCAAAAGAATCCTAGAGGGATGAGCTATGCAACATATATGGGCCATAGTTTGGAAGAAAAAAAAACACAGATGAACTCTATGAATTAATATGAAGCACAGTTAGCTATAGTTGGAAGTGTCAAAATCAAATTTAAAGGAAGTACATATGACCAGTGACACTTATTGTTAGAGATTAGTGAATGCAAGATGTGTGAATGCCTGGTCCTCTTTGCAAAACAAAACTGAGCAAAGTCACGTGAAGTTTGGCTGAAGGGAAAGGAATCATGAAGATGGAGCAGGAGGCTGGTGGTACATGCACAGATGTTCCTTTTTGTATGTTTCTGACATTTATATCAAAGCTAGAATTTCACAGAAAAAAAGAAATGAATAATTCAACCTTAGGTAGAATTTGTGTGAATCCAAAAAGTATTCCAAACTGTCTCTTCATTACAGATAATCCAACCACAGGAAGGCAAGGAAGAGAACTAAATAAATCCAACTAACTTAGGAAGCAATATTTTTATATGCATAATAATGTCTAAAACTGAAGGAGCCAAGGCATTATCGTCCATTTAATAAATTAATTTATTACAGTTTTGTGGGATAAAATTTTTATTCCACCAAGTACATTCAAACATAGTTAAAGTAAGAAATTATAGGCACTGAGACCCCAGTTTCTTATGGTAATAATTGGAATCAGAAACCAGGTTAGGTAGCAACAAGTGGAAGCTGTTGGGGAAATATTACAGTATCAATACCAGCACAACCTACATAAGAAACAAAGCAGCAGAATCTAACACAAGTGTGGAGCAAGAAAGCCAGAGGGCATTTTGTGTACATAGACACAACTCTATGTTTGCAATATATTCACACATGCAAATGCATGCAATGAATGCATTCCCAAGATCTGTTCCAGATGAACCTAGAACAAATTGTCCTCTAGTTATGATGATAACATCTGACAGACAGAAATTATTTTCTAAGTATTGTTAATTACTGAAATAAATAAATGCTGGTTGAACCAATATCTACTTCAGAATGTGGGTCAGGAAAAGTCCACACTGGGCCTAAAACATTCTGAGATGTCATATAGAAAAAGCTAACAAAAATCATAAACACATTATAGAGAAACTCAAGGGATTCTAGTGATTTTGGTAATATATCCATGCCCTATTTCTCACAAAATATTGACTGTAATGGATTTTATTTTAGAAAATGAAAACAAGTTTTACTGGTCTATACATAAATGAATCAATAAGTTAAGCATGAATGACTATGGATGTTTATTACAACAGAATATTTAATACATGCAGTGGGAAATATCAGAGGAAAATCATGACTTGCAAACATCAAGTTCTCAACATCTCAGGTGTGAACTAATGCTAAAATCGCTGACCAAAAATAGGCTAAGCCTATCTTCATCATCTCATTGCACCTTCCTTTGAGGACATATGCAGTAGAAGATGGGGTATAGAGTATAATTGTACTGGGAAATCAGGTCACCACATTAAGTAACTGTCAACTGGATTGTGACAAATCAGGACCATGCATCTTCTAATACAATTCCCAGCAAACATTCCTTTCCAGAATTATTGCTACAAAGAAGGACCTAATTTCAAGCACAAGAAACTTAAGATGATTCCAAAAAACAGGGTTCCACTGCAGTGTAACTACAGAATCACTGTGTACCAAACAGGGAAAAGTGACAGGAATATAAGATGGACGACCTGTAGCAGGTTAGCAGAGAGTAATAAGAAATGGCAGGTAACTGCAGTGTGTCATTCTGACTTTGTTCCTAGAACAGAAAAACATCATTAGTAGTACAGTGGTTAAATTTTTAATAAGGTCTGCAAGTCAGTTAACAGTGTAGAATCAATATTCATTTCCTAATATTGTCCACTGAACTCTGGTTAGTGACGATACCAACATTTGGGGAAACTAGGTGTAAGATGACAAGGAATGATTTGTATCATTAATTTTTCAACATTTCTGTGACTATTAAATTATTTTTTACATTTGTCTATATGTGTGCATGTGTATGTGGAGTTTAGCAGTCTGTTCTCTCCTTTATCACCTGGGTTTCTGGTACTAAACTCAGCCCATAACACTTGGATACAAATGTCTTTACCTACTGAGCCATTTCTGTATCCCAGGAAGTTCTTTTAAAATGTAAAGTCTGAACAGTAATAATAAAGTAAGTGAATGATTATTGGAGATAGGATTCCTGTGGCTTCTCTGTGATTGTCACTCCTTCCCCATTTCAGCTAACTTATAGCAAATATTGAGGGCCACTCTCCAAGCATCAGTGAGGTGAGAGAAAAAACTTTGGTCAGTTGTGAATGTTGGAATTTAAAGACAGTGCTGGCAACACAATCACAAATGCTGCTGAAGGCTATGGGAATGAGGTTTTGTTCCCCAGAAGGTACTACCAAGAGATAGAGAAACCCTAGGAAGATCATCAAGTAGGAGGTTGAAGGGAAGATCCAGTGAATACTTGAGGAAGACTGTGCAGTCTTGGTCATTTCCTCTTTCTGTTTTCATCCATCAATGAGGCAAACAGGCCTTGCTGTTCCATGACATTTTCTAAAATATGCACGCAGAATCCAATGGAAAGGGGCAACTTCTCTACACCAAAACATATACAATGATCATCCTCTCTTTTGCATTGACTTTCAGAGAGTCTAGGTTTGAGTGGGTACATGGTAAGAATAACTTAGCTGAAGCTACTAGATACAAAAGAGGAAGAAGATGACACCAGGAGAACATTGTCAAGTTCTGGATCGATAAGGAAAGGGATGAAAAACTGAAGTGTCTGTGACTATGTTTGAAGAAACATGCTCAAAGGAGCCCTTGGAATACTCCGGGTGTACCTTCTGAAGAAAGTGCAATCACCTGGTCAGGGACAAGAACCTATCGGCAGCTGCCACAGATCACCAATCTGCCCTCCTGCAGAAGAAGATGAAGAAAGTTTCTCATCTAGTGATGATAAGGAGGTAATTGGATACAGATGTTAAAATTAGAACTTGATGTTAGCCAAGGTTTTTCAAGATGGGATCCAAAGCAAGTCTGCAGGAAGCTGTCAGGCCCAGCCCCCAACCACACAAAATCCCTGCTGGTTCAGAAACATTGTGTATGCTATGTCTTCTCCCCCACTCCTCCACTCCTGTCTCCTCTCTCTACTTCCCTCTCCCTCTGGCATATACATATACGTATATTTCCATGCATGTACAGGCTACTGGTCAACGTGGGCATATTGCCCAGTCACTTCACTTTATTTCTGAGATAAGCTTTCACTGAGGCTACAGCTTGGCATTTAGCTAGTGTGCTGTGTGCTGACTATCCAGCCATATGTGCTCCCCTGTTGCTGGGTGACAGATGTGTGCCTCACTGTTTGCTTTTATGAGGATGGTGAAGTTGAAAAGTCAGATCTCCATGCTTGTGAGGCAAGCACTTTACACAAACAGCCATCTCCCAAGGCTCTGTTACCCTGTATTTTGGCTTTCACGGTGTTACATTTAACCCTCTTATAGTCACACAAACTTAAATATCCCATTTTATCTTTCACTCAAAAGTTAGTTTCATTTTCAAATGGAAGTTAAAATACAGTTTGACAGTATCAAACAGGATATGTTGTATTTTTTGTTTTTTTTTTTCTTATAAAGGAAAACTTTTAATTAGAGCTGGTTTACAGTTCAGAGTTTTAGTCCATTGCCATAGTGGGAAGCCTGGCAGCACAGAGGCAGACATGGTGCTAGAGATGTAGCTGAGAATTCTACATCTGAATCCACAGGAATCAGGAAAAAAGAAAGAGAAACAGCCTGGCTTGAACTTCTGAACCTCAAAGAAGTGACACACTTCTTCCAACCATGTCATCACTATTCTAACAAGGCCTCCCATAATGACCCTCCCTATGAGTCTATGGGGGACATTTGGTTTTGTTTTCATAATACATGTGGGCAAAAGCTGTCATGTATCAGAAATAAGTGATTTACCATATTTAGGTTTGAAAAACTTTTGTGTAGTTCTAAGTTGTTGAAGAGAAAATATGCAACAATCAGAAGACAAGATAGATCCTATACCATTTCCACTCTCATAAGGAAGAAAATAAATACACAGATGTTTGCAAAATGGAAATTTGAAAATATCCCAGATGCTCTACCTTATAAAGTGATCTTAATTTGTGGGTTCTCTCTCTTTCTGTCATTTCCTTTAAGTGAATTATTTTTTAAATAACCTTACCTCTTAATTATCTTCATACACTTATGCCTGTTTTCTAATTTCTTGGCCCAGATAACAGTGCCTGGCTTAAAGTTACACAGTTCATGCCACCTGACATTCAATAGTATTGGAGAAGAATAATATTACTCAGCATTTGTATGTGTTGTCATCCAGTAAGCTGCTGTGGAATAATTCTTCTATACACTATGTGGATATAGGTCACTATGATTGGTTTAACAAACAAGTTAACTGACCAATTGCTGAAGAGTATAAAGTTAGATGGGAAAGCCAAACTGAAAATGATGAGATGAGAAAGGATGGATTCAGAGGAGGTTCCAGGCAGAAGGAGAAGGAGTCAGACATATAAAATGGTATACAAGTAAAAGCCATGAGCCTTAAGGCAGCACATAGATTAATATAAAATGGTAAAGTTATAAGAGCTAGTTTGTAACAAGCTGAGCTATTGGCAGCATTTTAAATTAATATTAACCCTCTGCCTGCAGTAAGCTGAGCTGAGCTATTGAATCCATTGCTTGTAGTGTACCACATCACATCCAACTGTCCAACTGGTGTTCCTCAAGGCCTCCAATTCTACCTATTTTCTGCCTCGGTGTCCATAGAACTTTGTACTATAAACCTCTTCTATCAAGATTATGGGTGACCTCTAATATACCCTGGACTATAAGTTGGTATCAGAAACATGAGAAACATATCCCTGTTCTACTTTGCATCTATAGGAATTGTAAGAATGGTCTTAAGCCTTACCTGTTCAATAATATTTCACAGCTCAGTGTGACAGATACCATTGTGATTCTGATTGTCTGCAGCTTCATAGGACCTATGAAGTATAGGTAAGGGTATAGGACTTAGGTATCTTAAATTCTCAGACCTTGAAACACTCTCAAGTGTGTTAGCCCCCAGACTTCAAGCAAGATTATCTTGTTATCAAGAACATGTTTGTTCATCTTGTTTTCCTCTCATTTGTCCTGTCAATCTCAAGGCCACTGGTGACATCAGTTCCTCTCTAGGCAAACTGGCTCTCAAGTAATTGTGTATTCTCTCTGGCTGTGTTAATTATGTAAAGAGCTTGTGCTTAGTCCTCAAGCTCAAGGCTTTTGATCTTCAAAAGTCTTTCCTTACCAAAGTCAATGAAAATAAATAAATAAATAAATAAATAAATAAATAAATAATAAAACTTCATTTCCCTTAGAATTGCTGAGACATCTCCTAAGCAGCAGCATGGCAAGGTAGAAAGCTCGCTGTGACAATTACAAATGAAGACAAATTAATAAACAAGGAAATATGCAGCTGTAAATCTATTATAAAATACCTGTCATTTCCTTAAGATTACTATAAGCACTAATCAGAATGACAATGAGTTATTCACAAGAGCCTCTTTGATGATTAGTGTTAACTGTCCTACACCTATGTATGATAAATTCAAATGTAATTTTAGATATTTCTATCGCTATAACAAAATGTCTGATGTCATCAACCTATTTAGAGGAAAGGTTTAAATCTGGCTCATAGTTTGAACTTTTCAGTCCGTGACCACACAGCAATGTTGCTTTGGCAAGCCTGTGATAGCATCGAACTTCACATGGAACATGAGAAGAAGCCTGTCCAAATTATAGACTAGAGCTCAAAGATGAAGGCAGAGAAAGAGATAGGGGTATGACTCCAATCTTCCTTTCAAGAGAATGTCCTCCTGAAGCCAGAGTTTTTTGCTACCACAACCCAAGCCCTTAGCACAAGTGCCTCTGTGAAACTATATATCTAAACTCTGGCAAAAATGAACCTCCACCATACCAATTAGTGATTTACACCTAATTGTGTTTGATGTGTATCTATTACCAGTTGCATTCAACCCATATATTTTTAGCATAAAGTTTGCCATAAATTGTTCAGTATGGAGTATTATATATATAGATGTATTTATAGATTGGTTATAATTTAAAACAACCACAAAATTAGCATTGTGCTTACAATGAAAACGCAGGGAATAAAGGAAAGGCAGAAAGAAAGGGGAAGGAGAGAGGGAGGAAAGAACAGACGGAGGGAAAGAAGTAGGAAGAAAGAGAGAAAAGAATGATGAAAGAAGAAAAGACAGTAGGAGCACAGGAAGGAGGGAGGTAGAGAACAATTAAGAGAGGAAGAAGAAAGCCTGATGAGATTTAGTGGCTCACTCTGCAGCAGGAGGACCTTCATCAAGGGGATGTTATGAGTGTCATTTGAGATATTCAAGTTCTGAGGTGAAAACTTGCCTTAGAGAGGAGAAGGGAGCTTGGGGAATGAGTATGGAAGGCAGCATTATACAGGAAATAAAAACCTAAAATGTTTGTTGGTTGAGAGACTATGGTTGATGAGAAAGATTGCAAAAAGATTAATCCAAGGTTTTATTTTGTAGATATTAACCACTGCAGTACTTGAGAAAGGGAACACTAGAGGAGACAGGCTTTTGTGTGGAGTCGTACAGAGAATTTTGAAGGTGGCATCTTTGCTATATTCACTGAAGATATCAAATTGACATTTGTGCATATGGGTTTTCCAACTCAAGCAAGTGAGTGACCAAGGCAGAGATAGAAATATTAACCCTCTAGAGAATTACCAAAGGCATGTATAGAATAAAGAAAGGATAGCAACAGACAAACCTTCCAATTAAGCATCCTGAAACTGATGGGAGAGCAGAGCAGGTAAAGCAGGAGAGAACAGCAGCAGAAGTGGTGGAAGATGACTGACTAGAATTAAGGAAGTTGAAACATTGAGCGCAACATTCAAAAACCTAAAAGGCCTATGCTTCAAAGCGGAAAAAAGAATAGAAGTGTGAAAAACAGACAATTCAAGCAAGAGTAGGATAAGCTGGCCATGTTGCCTGATGGGATTTTTCATGATACTATTGTATATCTGTTCACATTCAAGAACTAAAGAATGTTGAAGGGAACAGTGCAGTACTGTTTCACCTTAAGGAAGACAGGAGCTGGAGATACAGCTCAGTGGGTATGAGGACCCAGTGCTCCAACACGAGGATGTATGTTCAGATCCCCACAATCATGTGAAAAAGGCAACTGTGGTTATGCATGCCTGTAACAAATGCAGGGGTCAGAGACAGGAGGATTGGTCAGGCTTTCTTATCACCAACATAGCTTCAGATCTGGATAAAGACCCTATCTCAGAGGAATAAGGCCAAGAGTCAAACAGCATGGTATTAAATGCCTTCTTTCCTTGTCTATGTGTACACACGCACACACACACACACACACACACACACACACACACACACACACACACACACACACACAAGACAGGGGTGAGAGAGGGAAAGAGAGGAAAGGAAGGAGAAGAGAGTATCAGATAAGAAAACCTCACCTGTTTACATTGATTCAAGGGAAAGCTGTTGTACAGATTGACACAGACAGCTCTGACAGAGTAGTTTATGCTTTCTCTATAAAAGTTAGAGTAGATGTTACACAGATTATAATCCCATCTCTTTGTGATAGGAATTTAGATTTAGCATGGACACAGTCTTAGATTAAAATACATGTCCTAGCTAATTTCTGTGAAATCCCACTGCAAATAACATCAGAAGGAACATGTGTGGAAGGCAGATTCTAACACCCAATCTTGATATCTGGAAGGTATAATTTTCTCAACTCATTTTCAGGAAAATCTTGCTGTTGTGTTACTTGTTGTTCTATACCTTTGGAATTAGTTAGTTAATTTCCCTTCAATTCTGTTGGAGTTCTGATTGCAATGGCATTGGTGCACATATCAATACAAAGGCATTTGTCACATTTCACAGTATGTGTTGACAAACTTCACAACTCTCCACTTTTGGTTTGAACTTCATTGACATTTTTATCTTGAAGAATACGTTTCTGTATTTTTAATTCACTTTATACTTTTGGTGATCTGAAAAGGGGAAATGTTTTCTCTAATTACATTTTCTGAATTATGCTAGTATATCAAGTTGAAATTGATTATATGTATTGATCTCCCAGCTCACAACCATGTGGACATACTCTTTCACTGTTGCTAATAATTTTTAAATGTTCTGCTTTCTATGTAGGCAACCATAACATCTGAAAACAAATTGTTCTTTTTACATTTTACTGATTCTCATGGTGAAAATCATCTTCACTTAATTTATTTGCTGAGCTCCTCGATCTTACCTGGCACAGACAGGTAATGCTAACTGCAGACATCATTGCTCTCTTTTAAAGAAAATGCTCTAACATATTCATTTTATAAGGCAGAATATTTAACTCCAGTTTCCATTGCACTATATGCCTCTCTTCATCATGTTATGCTTTTTACTTAATCACAAGATTTCATCATGTATTGATATTTTAGTTTTCCAAATATGTTTTCTGAATCTGTTGAGATATATGCACATAGTGCCTTCTGTCTAAATTCTTCAGATGAGACACCATCTTAATAGCCTGTTCACTGTTAAATGAGCATGTTCTGGGATACACCCTGCTTATTGAACTACTTAGTGAACCTTTGATTCATTGCCCTTCAGGATTTTAGTCTGGGCATACTCTCTCCTACACACCTCAGGCAGAGAGGAGAAGACAGGAATTGCCTGTTGTTTAAATGTCTGTAAACTGGCCATGAACACTCATACCTATAATACTAGTGGTTAGGAGGCTGAGGTATGGGGATCTCTGCAAGTTTGTGAGTAGCTTATACTGGATTGTGAGCCCTGTCTCAAATTACAAATTGTGATTAGGATTTATATGATGACAATAGTGCACAAATATTAATTGAAATAACCCCACATTGATAGGTAGCTGTTTTTCACAATACCCTTGCGTGGAGGCTTTCTCTGATAGCTGGTGGCAGGAGACCCATTTTAAACACAAGGCAAACATCTGTAGAATAAATGCCCATGAAAGCATACAGAAAAAAGGAAAGGAGGGATGTTGGCCTAACTGCCTTACTTTCCTTGTCCTGGGTAGATAAGTCACTGGGGTTCTTCCAGGCATTGGGATCAGTTCTCACAGGCCTAACCAAAATACTCTTGATTTAATTTCTTCTTTTTCCACCTCACTTTCTTTCTAATTGCCATTATAGCGCTCCCTCCCACCCCCCCTCCTATCCCTTTTTGCCTTCTTCCTAAGCCCACATCCCAGGAACTTTTATGAATAGAATCACATCTCCTAATAGTGGTACATTGACTTTCTCTTTTACTAATTTATATTGTTTTGCTTTCTGTCTTCTTACTCTTGCAAAGAATTCAAACACTGTATTGAACAGAAATAGATAGGATAGATACCCTTTTGTTCTTGAATTTACTAGAAATATTTCAAGTTTTTCTACATTTATCATGACAGTGGATATGCAGTTGTATGTTGTCTTTATTTTGTTGACATTTGTCCCTAATATACCTATATTTTCCAGGGCTTTTTAATGAAGGGATCTAGATTTTTGTCAAAGGCATTTTCATCATCTAATGGGATTATCATGTGGTTTCTGTCCTTGAATCTATTTAAGGGGTGACTTACATTTATTGACTTACATAAGTTGAACTACCCTGCATAACATTTGATTATGTTTGAAGAACTTTGTAATGTGCTTTTATATTTGGGCTATAAGTAATTATTTGAAAACTTTTCCATTTATGTTTATCAGGAAGCCTGGGGCATAATTTTCTTTTTTTCTGTTGTGTAATTTGTTTAGTTAGTGAAGTGTTGGCTGTGTAAAATAACTTGGGAAGAATATTTGGTGTCAGTGAGAGGGACAACCCCATGCTCCAAGGTTCCCAGACAAAGAGGGAAACCTGCCACCACAGCCTGCCCTGTTGGGCCTCTGAGAGGCATTGGAGCAACTTCCATATGCTTTCATCATCCTGGTGCTCTTGGGCATTGTACTTGGCACTTCTGAGATGATAAAGACAGATCCAGATAAAGAAAAACCTCTAAAGGTTTACACTACATTTAAAAATATATGTAGGCTTGTGAGAGAAAAAGTAACAGGAGGAAATAGAGTAGCCAGTTGTGGTGGCCAACGCCAGTAGGATTTGCTGAGGGAAGCAGAGGCAGGCGGATTTCCAAAGAGAAACCCTATCTCAGAAAAAAGAAACAAAAGGAAGTAAAAATAGAATAGTAAAAAAGCCACCTGGAGATGAAAAATACACAGAGAATCTGGATACTAAATGCCATATTGTTGTCTTTAAATTGTTTGATTGCCAAGGAAAGACTTACTGCTGCTAAAATACATTTGATTATAAATGCTGCAAAATTAATCCAACTTATACATTTTAAAAATGCTTTGACTTCAAAATTTAAGTCCAAGGACAGGTACTTGAAAAAAGAATTTCTGTTTGTGTTTCCACAGAAAATAAAAAGCTATGGATTCCTTCCAGACTAATATGGCTTGATCAAGCAAGTCCCCCTGAAGCTGAGATGATACAGCCTTACAGACTACAAAAACAAGGACTTGGTCAGGTTTCTATGTTTTATCATGATCCATATGGTATGAACATCGCTCCCAATTAGCAGGAAGCAGTTTAGAAAGAACGATGCCCAAATCCCCAAATATTGTTTTATAAATATTTGTTTTCATTTAAATGGGGTTGTTTATAAATGGTAATGAGCATAGTCAATATCTTTTTAAAAAGCATGGGACTAGGATGTAGGAATGAATACTTTGCATTGGTATGGATTTTCATTTATTGATACAACTTTAAGGTCAATTTTGTGATATGTATGTCTCCTCTCATTTAGGTATTGTATTGTCTTTTAAAATGATATGCATAATTAAATACAGGTTATATAGTTACCTATAATAGTCAAAACTTATAATTAGGTTAGTTAGGTCTTCTAGATATATAGAGATGTATTTGAGATGGTTAGGTACTCTTCAAACCTTTCAAAGACCTACAGAAATATGGCATTTAAATGGTTTAGGGTTTATCTTGGTTGTGAGACACAACTATTCCTGGCACACCAATTATGTCAGAAAGGAGGATGGGCATCTAAGAAACTCATTATGGAGTTTGCTTTCAACATGACAAAATTAGTCATTTGGGCAAGAAAGTGCTCTTGCCTGGACTGTTTGTTGCTGTATAAACTGGACATCCAGGACCCACAAGAAAGTGACTGCTGAACTTACAATACAAGACAGCATTGAAGGGTTCCTGTTGAAATGGAGAAGTGTGTCAGACACACTGTGGCCTATGGGCTGAGAATGGATGCCCCAACATTACAGAGGAACTTTGGGTGACTGTCCAAGTATCAAGATGTCTCAGCCAATTTTAGAATTTATATATTATCCTTCTGTGGACTTTGAGAGAGTTGAAGACAGATAGTTATGGTTATAGTTTTCTTCAGTTATTATAAAAGATGTTACCTTTCTTTTTATTTAGACAGAAAAGAGGAGATGATGGGGAATGTACTGTGTATGTGTTTTACTGGATGATAAATATAATACTGTTTGGCAAATGAGACAGCAAGTTAGAAAGGACTAGTGAAGATATCGATCCGCATTCTGTAAGGCTAAGGTTTCTTTATTCAGATAAACACCAGCCAAGCACAGACCAAAGCATGCCAGGGGCAGCAAGGCAGCCAGGCCAGAGAGAAGGCTATCCACGTTTCCACCATCCCTTAAGAATCCTCCCTGCATCACCTTTAGACCTCCCCTGACCACGTCCTTACAGGCATGTCCAGCACACCTGTCTGGGCTACTAGGTGGTGGGGCTACAGTGTCTCCCTACAATTCCCCTTTTAGTCTAAAAGAGGATTAAAACTTAATAGTGTAAAACATCCAAAATTAACAATCATATAGGTGAAATAAAGAAGATACAATAATTTGCTATTGCACATCCTAAATATGTCTATTCCAGCTAAGCCCTAAAGTCATGTGGAAAGGGTATCTAACTTGAACACCTCCTTCCAATCCCAACTCTAAACAATAAGAAAATCATTCCTAACTAGGCTTACATTACCCTAATAAACAATAATGGGGAGCAGGGGCGTAGCATGTTCTAGGTTACTTTCTGCTGAAATGGGACGATGGTAGCCTTGTGGGGTCCTGTGGAAAAAAAAGTTAGCACAGGGTTATCTCCAGTCCATGTTAGATGGGATTTGCTTGATTGAAGATCTAGGTTGAAATCCTCAACTTCATTGAAGTCAGTACTCGAGGCTCTGGTCGGAGTGTCAGTCAAAACAGAGTCAGTTGAATCCAGGGCAGGCAGAGAGGTATGGCCCAATTCTTTTTCCGGAGCATGCATGGATTGTTGTCAGGCGGGTCTTCATTGGCTGTATGGGACTCAAACATGAGTGTCATCAGAGAAATGTTTGCTTGTACATGTATGTGTACTGGGAAAGGCAACCATTGGAAAACGACAATTGAGAGGGTGTAGGCCTTGAAAGAAAGAGCCAAGAAAAGACAAAGATAGTCGTCCATTTCTTCATTTATTCTGTATTACATCAATTGGCTTCTTGATATAACACAGAAACTTTAAAATTTTATTAAATAACATGTTTGGGTTTTAGGGGAGGAAAGCCAAATCCAACTCTAAATCCAGCATCGATTTGATTGAATAAGGACTAGGAAATGAAGAGAAATTGAGTTATTTGAGAGACAGCTGTAAAGTTTACCTTATGGCACATTCCTTTTGTTTGATGGTTATAGTTACCTTCTTTCCTTTAAGAGTCTACCCATGCAGTGTCCTTTGACTTCTGGAGGTGGGTTTTCCTGTGAGGATAAAAACAAAGCACTTCCCATTCCTTTGGGAGGCTTTCATTTAGTTCATGAGATATACCTCAGTAAATAAATACCTGTTAGCCGTCCTTGTCGAGAGGGTTGCTTTTTCAACTCGAACCTTGATCAATTTTGATGGTATCCAAAGATTTTCTTCTCCTGAGGAAACAAATGCAAAACTCCTACCCCAACATAACACATGTCCGGGTTTCCATACCAAGGTCAGCACATTTTTGAAGTACACTGGTTGATTCAATTCAGCAGTTTTTTCCGTAGTCCGGTGTCTTTCCACAGCTGTTTGTCCTTTGTCATTGACATTAAGAAAGTTTAGTGTCAATAAAGCATTATGCAACCTATGTTTGGGGCGTTTTGACCTACCAGCTTGCCTATGGAGCATCTCCTTAAGCATCCTATTAGACCTCTCAACAACTGCTTGTCCTGTAGGATTGTGTGGTATACCTGTGACATGCTTTATGTTATAATATTTGAAGAACTGTTCCATTTTTGTGGAGACATATGCAGGAGCATTGTCAGTTTTTATCTTTGCAGATAAGCCCATAACTGCCATCACCTCTAGTAAGTATGTAATAATGGAATCAGCTTTTTCAGAGTTGAGAGCAGTAGCCCATTGGAAACCTGAGAATGTGTCAATGGAATGATGCATATATTTCAAATTTCCAAATTCTGTAAAGTGAAAGATGTCCATTAGCCAGATCTCATGCCTTTAGGATTACAGCCTGCTGGCATTGCAGTTTGGTTATAAAAGGAACAAGTAGGACAGTTTCTCACTATCTCCTTGGCTTGTTGCCAAGTGATGGAGAAGTCCTTCTTTAAACCTATGCTATTTATATAATGCTTTTTATGAAATTCTGAGCCTTCTAGCACAGTGCCAATTAAAAACGATCAATCTCGTCATTGCCTTGTGCCAGTGGGCCTGGCAGACCCTATGGAATCTGATATGCATAATGTACAGAGGATTACTTCTGTTTCTGATTGTTTCCTATAATTGTAAGAACAAAGAGGTTAGTTCAGTATTATCAGGGATGAATTCTGCAGTCTCTATGTGCAAGACTACTGTCTCTGCATATTGGGAATCAGAAACTATGTTAAGATGTTCCATGGAATCCATAAGTACCATGAGGACTGCATATAATTCTGCCTTCTGTACAGATGTGTACGGACTTTGAACTAATTTAATTACCTCACCTGCTTTATAACCAGCCTTACCTGATTTGTTAGCTTCAGTGTAGAAGGGAAGAACTCCAAAAATGGGAGTTCTTCTTACAATGCGTGGAAGAATCCAGACTGTCTTTTTTATGAATTTAATTCTGTCGGTTTTGGGATAGTTGTTAGTAATTGTTCTCAAAAAGTTGATAAGAGCTATCTGCCAATATTCATTATCCTTACATACGGAGGAAATTTCATCATTAGTTAAAAGTACTATAATTTCTGCTGGATCTTTTCCAGTCAGCTGACAAAGTCTTAGTTTTCCCTTTAAAATCAAATCAGAAATCTTTTCTACTTATGACTTTAACTTTTTATTCTGCTTATGTGGCAGAAATATCCATTCTAATATAGTGTCTTCCTCTGCATCAGAATTCCAGAAGGATATTCTTTGTATGGCAAGATGACCAGAATGTAGTCTAAATTAAGGTTTATCCGATCTACATGCACATCCAATATTCTGTTTTCTACCCATTGTAACTCTTTTTCTGCCTCAGCAGATAATATTCGTAGATTGTTTAAGTTCTTATCACCTTTTAGGACCATTTTTAAATGCTTTAAGTCATGTCCTTCTACACCAATAATTGCATGTAATTGAGAAATTTCTCCTAGTAGCTTCTAAAGACTGTTAAGAGCTTGATAATGGTCCCTTCTAATTTGCACCTTCTGTGGTCTAATTCTTTGTAAGTCTATCTTATATCCTAAATATTTAATAGAATCCCCTCTTTGTATCTTTTCTGGGGCTATTTGTAACCCCCATCTAGGCAGAACTTCCTTCACCATGTCAAACATATGTACCAAAGTTTCATTATTAGAACCCAATAAAAGAATATCATCCATATAATGATAAACAAGAGATTGTGGCAGTAGAGCATGAGACTCCTAATCTCAGGGGTGTAGGTTCGAGCCCCACATTGGGTGCCAAGGGAAGAGATCGATCCCCAGTCAGTAAGGCTAAGGTTTCTTTATTCAGATAAACACCAGCCAAGCGTGCCAGGGGCAGCAAGGCAGCCAGGCCAGAGAGAAGGCTACCACATGTCTTCCATCCCTTAAGAATCTTCCCTGCATCACCTTTAGACCTCTCCTGACCACGCCCTTAAGGGCGTGTCCCAGCACACCTGTCCAGGCTACTGGGAGGCAGGGCTACAGTGTCTCCCTACAGACTAGGAGTCAAAGAGGATTCTCGGAAATGTAGTAGAGAAGTGGTGATCCAGGCAGGAAGTGACATACAAGGAGACTCATATTTGAAGGAGAAAAAGGAAGCGTCTCTCTTTTCCCCTCTGCTCCTGCACCAGCGGCACAATGTGATCCACCAGCAAGGAAGGACTTTAAAAAGATGTCCGATAAGATAAGTCTTATAAAATATATAGGTTTATGATAGTTAAGACTGAGCTAACAGATGAGAATCCTAGTCATTGGCCAAGCAGCATTGTACCTAATACAAGTTTCTGTGTCTTCATTTGAGCCCTAACTCAGGCAGGTGGCTGGCGTAAAGCTCACATATGGCGTTGGGACTCAGGCAGCTTTTGGCAGAAAGATTTATCTTAACAAATATTCCCTCTTCTCTTTTTCATGGAATAGTTTGAAAACAAAAGATTTAGAATTCTCTAAGATTTTCTAGAGCCTAATATCAAAGCACTCTTGTTGAAGATACCACAAACTTGACTCATAGGACATGCAGAAATCAAGCTTGCAATAACCTGTAAAACTCATTTCTAATAGCTAGCTTTTATGATAGTGCATGCTTTTGCGTAAGTAAGCAACAGTATTACCTTATTGTGAACCTTACACAGTATATATGGCCCTGGTAAGATATGCCCACTAGGGCACCAGGGAAAGGGATATTATGGAAGTAACAAACTGCTCTATGCTTAGGTTTAAGATGCGCTGTGCAAAAGGAATTCATGTGTGTCACTGTTGACTCAGACAAAAACCTGTAACTGACTTACTCATAGATCCTAGGGGAGAACCAAATACCAGTAGCCATAGTATGAAACAACCCTAAGTTCTTATCTTTATACCTATGGATTAGTGTCTCTCATAATTCATTGAAAATGCTTCTTTCTGTAATAGATAACAAGTAATACAGAGACTCACAACTGATATGTTGTTGCAAAAAGAGACTGTCTCATTAATCAGTGAAGCCCTTGAGAAGCAAGTAGAAGTTCTCTCACCCATGCACACACAGGTAGAAGTAAATGCAGTCAGTAGGTTGAAAATAAGTTCACATGAACTTGGGAGGGAAAAATGGTGGGGGACTGGGCAATGAGCAAGAAGGAGAGAATAATGGTTGGATTTGAACAAAACATGTCATAGGCAAATTTGACATTTTCAAGCAATAAAAGCAATAAAAATGAAAAAGCATTTTTAAATATTAGGAAAATTAAAGGAATATGAGCACAAACATTGTGTAGATGTGATATCTTCTATTTGTAAGACAATTTTTAACTAGTTCGATATGGTTTTAAACTTTTAGTTATTCTACTTATACTAGGAGAGACTTGGTAATTTATATTTTTGACATTTTTTCTATTACATATAACTTGTCAAGTAAAACAGAATACTTACCTCACATTGTTTTCCAGCTCGCATTTGATTCACTTCTGTTGCTTCTACTGTGGTTCTCCCAAAGCTGCCACTTACTTGGGAGTTTTGTTTCATTTTCTTGATCATTCCCAATAGACAAGCATCAGTTGTCCTGTTCACTTTAATGCATTTTTTAGCTTTGTGATTTCCATGGTAAACCTGTCCCCTCCCTCATTGTCTTGATCCTCTGGCCTTACTAACATTTTAGTGTTAGAATCAAAGGAAAGCCTTACCCAGATACTATCAGTGATTTTTGAAAGAATTCCCAAGTTAGGATGGGTGATGCACATCTCTAGAACAAGTATATAGCAAGAAAATTGCCAGAATTTTCAGGGCACCCAGGGCACCCAGGAAATAGGAGGAACCAGAGGTTGATGAACAAGGAGAGAGGAGAAAAATTACTATCTTCCTTTTGTTATGTGTTTATTTTATAGTAGGTTTTCTAATTTTTACATTATTTATCTTTACTCTTGGCTAGGTAAATATATAAGGCTATATTTTCCATATTTTCTCTACAGCTTTTGACATACAGTTTTGTTATTTTAGTCTGTAAATATATTAAATAGACATTGTACTTTCTGATTGGGACAGTGTAATAACTAAAAATATAAATTAATATATGTATGTAGTACCTTATTTTCTTGTCTGAGTTTTTACTTGACTCATTATTCATTTTTTAACTTATTATTATTATTATTATTATTATTATTATTATTATTATTAATTCAAGTTAGGGAACAGGCTTGTTTCACATGTAAGTCCCCTCTCCCTCTCCCTCTGCTCACCCCCATTTCTTCTCTCCCACCTCCAACCTACCCCCACCCCATCCACCCACCACTCCCCAGGCAGGGTAGGGCCCCCAACAGGGGCTCCACAAAATCCACCAAATCTTCCTGTGCTGGGCCTAGGCCCTTCCCCATGTGTCCAGAGACAGAGCACATCCCTTCAAGTGGGATGGGCTCTCAAAGTCCCACACACACACCAGGGCAAAACGCCAGTCCACCTCCAGAGGCTCCCCGGAGTAAAGGGGCCTCCCCATTGGCATCCATGATCAGGGGGCTGGATCAGTCCCGTACTTGGCCTCCCAAATAGTGTCTGGGGTCGATATGCTTTCCCTTTTTCAGGCCAACTGTTTCTGTGGGTTTCTCCAACCTGGTACAGACCTCTTCGTTCTTCATCCTCCCTCTCTTCAACTAGGATGGCCGAGCGGTCTAAGGCGCCAGACTCAAGTGTTCACTTCCTCATTATTCATTTTAAGCACCTATAGTTTCATTACAGAATATGCTAAATTTTATACTACACACTGAGGTATGTCTTAAGACCTAGGCTGAGCTTAGTTTTCAAATGGGCCTTATACATCTTAGAAAAAGAAAATCTGCATTCCCTGCATGCTGGGATGAATGTTTACACATCCATCCAATCAAAGTGTGAGAAGTACTGTTTATATTGAATATACAGGCTGCTCATTTTTTTTTCTGCTTAATCTATGATGGTTAATATATTCACTTTTACACTTTGATAGTAGATTTATTTATCTCCTTTCATAATTCTGTAAATTTTTATTTCATGTATTTTAAATCTATAGAGTCAGGTGCACACAGAATTATTAAGTCAAATTGGCAAACAGAAGTCCTGTTGTTGAAGCACACTTTGTCTCTCCACACTGTATTTGACATGACATCCTAACCTATTCATCTACAGAAGTTTTGTTGTATTTATGATGCATCTTTAACCATCATTATCCAATTGAGGTGTGTTTATTCCTAATGATATCTCCTGTAACTACATTGCTATGTTTCATAGGACAGTCTTTGATTTTGCCAAGAATATCTGATATACTTATAAATATTTTAATAAGTGATAAACTAGGTGTAAGGATTCAGGCATTATGCTGGCCTGCCCTCTGTCACCTGGCAGAATGCACTCAGGCAGTAAGTAATCATAGCTGCTAAAACACTATTTAGTCTGCACATTGGTGTAATGAACCCTTTAAAAAGAAAAAGCCACACCCACTTCTGCTCTCTTTCCAGCTGTTCCTGGACTTTTCTTGCCTCCTTCTTTTCTGTCTTCTCTCTGTCTCTCTGTCTCTTTCTCTTCTGTCCTAACCCTTCCCTTCCATTTCTAATACAAATCCTCACTTAATCTCTGTCTGCCTGACATGTTTGTCCCTCGCCAGCCATGGAATCTACCAAGGTACCTCATGCTTAATTTCTAACACTAGGGCTTGTTTTTGTTTTTTTTTTTTTGTTTTGTTTTTGCTTCACTTCTTTTTTTCTCCTTTTAAAATTTTAAATTAGAAACAAGCTTGATTTACATGTCAATCCCAGTTCCCCCTCTCTCCCCTCCTCTCCTACCCCTCACTGACCACCTATCCCATACCCTTTCTGCTCCCCAGGGAGGGTGAGGCCTTCTATGGGAGATCTTCAAAGTCTGTCATATCATTTGGAGCAGGGCCTAGACCCTCCCCCATGTGTCTAGGTTGAGAGAGCAAACACTATATGGAGTGGGCTCTCAAAATCCATTTGTGTACTAGGGATAAATACTGATCCACTACCAGAGGCCCTGTAAATTAACCAGACCTCCCAACTGACATCCCTATTCAGAGGGGTCTGTAACAGTCCTATGCTGGTTTCCCAGCAATCTGTCTGGGGTCCATGAGCTCCCCCTTGTTCAGGCCAGCTGTTTCTGTGGGTTTCTACAGCCTGGTCTTGACCCATTTGATCATCACTCCTCCTTCTCTGCAACTGGATTCCAGAGATCAGATAAGTATTTAGCTGTGGGTATCTGCTTCTGCTTCCATCAGCTACTGGATGAAGCCTCTAGGATGGCATATAAGGTAGTCATCAATCTCATTACCAGGGAAGAACATTTAAGGTAGCCTCTCCACTATTGCTTAGATTCTTAGTTGAGGTCAACCTTAGTTGAGATCTCTGGACATTTCCCTAGTGTCTGATTTCTCTTTAAACCTATAATGGCTCCCTCTATTGTGGTATCTCATTTCTTGCTCTCTTCTTTTCTTCTCCTGACTTGATCTTCCTGCTCTCTCATGTCCTCTTCTCCACTCTTCTTCTCCCCTTCTCTTTCTCCTAACTCTTTCTCCCCTCCTGGGATGCTCCCAATTTTCTCAAGAGATCTTGTCCCATTCCCCTTTTCCAGGGAACTATATGTGTCTCTCTTAGGGTCCTCCTTGTTTCCTAGCTTCTCTGGAGGTGTGAAGTGTAGGCTGGTAATCCTTTGCTCTATGTCTAAAATCCATATGTGAGTGAGTAAATGCCATATTTGTGTTGTTGTGTCTGTTACCCAGCTTTTCTAATTCCAGGATTCTCTCAGAATGTGGTTTTGGTTTTGTTTGGTTGGTTTTATTTGTTTGTTTATTTTCTGTTTCTATTTCAGCTTTCAAATCTTGAATGTTTGAATTTTTTCTTGCAATTTTTAGTTTGTCTTTTCCTCCATTTTTTGAATTTTTGTTTGAATTTTTCCCATGTCTTTAAAGGATTTTCTCATTACCTCTTTTATGTTTTGGTCATCTTCATGAAGTTTTTTTTTAAAGTTGTTCTCTTCTGCTTCATCTATTTTGGCATGTTTAAGTCTTCCTGGAAGAGAGTTTCTAGACTCTGGGGTTGTCATATTCATTTTTCTGTTGTTGAATTTCTTCTTAGCCAGGCAGTAGTGGCACACGACTTTAATCCCAGCACTTGGGAGGCAGAGGCAGGCAGATCTCTGTGAGTTCAAGACCAGCCTGGTCTACAAGAGCTAGTTCCAGGACAGCCTCCAAAGCCTCATAGAAACCCTGTCTCGGGAAAAAAAAAAAAGAATTTGTTCTTATATTGTCTTCTTCCCATCCCTTCTTCCAGTGGGTACAGGAAAAAGAACCTTGGACCCTTACCCACCAGGAGAAAAGAGACTCCACCTGTAGCTATGGAGTTTCAAGACAGTCTGGACTGTAATTCTAATGCTTAGCTCAGAAATATTAAGTAAATATATAAACATATAGTACAAATGCAGTTTATATAAAATATTTATTAACTGTAAACACAATAGTTTCTGATGGCTTCAGTGGATTTCTGTTGTGATTTTATTTAGTTTCCTGAAGATATTTTAAATAACCTATAATATTAACAATTATACCTGAAAATAAAAAAAATGCATTTCATTAAATGTACAAAATAAGATCTTCACAAAGGAGATATGGGATAGATGTTAAATGAATAAAAGTGTTCAATATTGTTATTCATAAGAGTTTCCCACAGATACAATCACAAAATTTGTATGACTGACTCAACCTTTTCAAAGGACACAAGTAATGCATGAACTCTCAGACAATGGTGAAAACTCAGTTGCAGCCTGTAATGAAACTAACTGTACATTTCTCTTCCTTACTCTTCAGTGATTTATTGCTGGGCATTTATTAAAAAATAAAAATAAGAGTGGAGATGGAATGAAAAGAATGGTTGAGTAGGTCAGTGGGACAAGAACTGGGGTGGGGGAATGTATGTCCACAGCAAAAATGGCTGTCACGCACCAGGAGGATGGGTGTGGGATGAGCTAAGCTTATCTGTCTTGGCAGGTATAGCTTCACCTAAGGATACCAGACTTGATGAGGGAAAAGCATGTACAGGTAGCCTGCATGGGTCCCCACCTAGTGTGATGGGCTGTATTAATCTTAGAATTAAGTGAATTTGGCTTCACTGCAGAGTCACAAAGGAATAGAGTTGAGCCAAAAGGAATGGCTAGGGAATGTGTTACAGGAAATCCTAAGAGGACCTTGAATTTACCCCATGTGATGACAAGTCCCAATAGGATAGCTATTATACCACAAACAAATTCATAAAACTTCAACAACTGTGCTTCATGAAAACAAAGTGTACATTATCTTGTTGAAATAGAGAACAATGAGGAAGCAGCCAAGAACTTTTCAAAACAACTATTACCTGGGTTATATAGTAGGAAAATTAACTGGAAATTTCAAGAACAAAGCTGAATATTGTTTTTCTTTTCCCTTAGGTTTCCTCTGACATTAAATTAAATCGATACTAAAAGTGAGAAATACTGTCTCTGCTGTGGGCTCTCAATCATGACTGTATGTCAGAAAAATGAAGAGGCTTTTTTTAAAAAAATATGCAGTTCATACTTTTTCCTTTGTGTCCTAGATTGTGGTATAGTAGGTTTGGATTTGGTAACAAGAGTGTCAACCTCTTACAAGGTTCCAAGGAATATTCGCAAATGACTGGGCACCATACTTCTATCTTCCCTGGTTAGGATACCACAGAAGAGTAGTTTTTCAAAGGAAAATGTTGGGTAAAATTGCCTGTCTTGCTTAGAAAGGCAAAGGAAATGAAGTGAGATTCAAATAGCCCATTGTGTCACAGCCCTGGGTACACAACAAAGGTTTTTGATATGGTAAGATAAAGAGCATTGTAAACCTGCAGTCATTTACTTTATACCTTGGATATACCTACAAGAGAATAAGAAAAGGCCAAAATGCCAAACAAACTTTTGTCTACCAGTACCTGTGTTACTCCTATGATATTGCCACAAGCCCTATCTCAGTCTTCTAAGGATACCTCTGATCAAAGAGCTTGAAAAATTTGGGTTGTCTTGAGCCATGGATGGAAAGTATCTACAAAACCTCTTGCTCCAAGCAGCCATGTTCAAATGAGACTAGATCACAAAATCAGTGCTTTTGAGGGGAAAAAGCAGTTTGCCAATGCTTCCAAAGGCAATCTGTCATCACTGTATCAATATGAAGATACCGAGAAATAACATCTTCCTAATCAAGCTATCTTCCTCTGTGACTCTCTGACAGCTCTCATAATTCTGCCCATCTCCTGTTCACTTAATGCTTCATCTCCAAACTCTAATATTCTTTAACCAATAATGCAGGTAACCATATAAAGACAACTATGATGAGCTATCAAACTGTGAGTAATAGTACTGAGTACTGGATTTCCTCTGTTTTCTACTAAACTAATCTGTAGCTTTGAAACCTAAAATTGTGAGTTCTAATTAATAATAAGTAAGTAGAGACTAGATTGATGACTCTACAGTTAAGAGCACTTTCGGCTCTTCTAAAGAACCTGGGTTCAAGTTCTGGCACACACATGACAGTGCACAATTCCAAATTCTATTTCCATGGTATCAGATGTCGTCTTCTGGCTAACACCACAGAAACACCAGTTACATAAGAAGTTCACACACACACACACACACACACACACACACACACACACACACACACACGTATCCAAATATCCATTCACTTAAACTAAAATAACCTAAAATTAAAAGGTAAGAAAAAATATGTTTTTAAAAAAGAACAAATATATATGAGGGACTTGAAGCCTAGGAGAGTTGGGGCAATAAAGTTATATTATATTCTTCCATACTTCCACTTTTGTTTTTTATACATGTTTTGCATTTTGTTTGCTTTCATTGAATTGCTTAAAATCATGAATGGAAAGTCCACTTAAATCATTACCAACAAATTCTATTCTTTCCTCAACATCTAGAGACACAATTCACACATTTGAGGTCAGAAAGATCTAAGAATGAAATCATGGACTCATCTTCTTTGTTAATTATGTGATTCAGCCCCTTTGTGATTCAGGTTCACGTAAGAAATGATGGTGTGAGAACTGATCCATGTAACAGGTTTTAATTTTATTTGTATTTTATTTTTTTTTTGACACAAGCCACATGTGGAGCCTTTGTACCTATCCAGAATTGATTGCTTGAACTTTTGTTGATTGATTTTGGGTCTCCTAGTATAAAACATCTATGCAACTTTTCAAATATCCTGCCATTTTACATAATTTGTGGGGTCTTTTAGAACATGTCTATCATTACATCTTGGGAATTGTTTCAGGCCATTAAAGAGTCCAAAGCCAGTCTTGTGTATATTTTACTTTGTTTATAAACACCAAACATAAGAAAATTCACAAGTATATGCACAGAATAAGAGGGTCTCCTTTAGGATCTTCTAAAGTATAAGCAGAGAATGGCTTTAGAAAAAGACAAAATTGGTTGCCAACTCCCTCCTTGCTTGGTTTACACTGATCCCTCCTATCCCTCTAGCTACCACTAAGCTTATCTCATCAACAGGCCAATGTGTGACAGTGATGAAAGGGTCGTGTGGGAACAGCACAGCAAGGTAATAAATCAAAGCTGGGAAGGGAGAACTAGGCCAACAGAAAAAGGGTGATGGTGTTGTAAACTATCAATGTGACAGACTCTAGGAACATGGCAGAACATCTCACTTAACATGCTTAATGAAGCCAGAATGAACAAAACTGGCTTCAGGATTGCTGGAGAAGACTGGGTCCTCAGGCATGGCACCTGATGTAAATAGAGCTATTGCTCTACTGTTAAACAGAGAGAGGTCTGACACTCACTCCATAGTGCTTAGTGTATGAGATGGTACAGTCTATGTCCTTTCTACTGCTTTTCTAGATCAAAACTTCTGGAATAAATAGAGAAGAAAAGTGATGAAAAGTCTCTTAACTGTGGCTAAATGCAAGACACTGCTCTAGGGCAATAGTGCCCAGGCATCCTTTGTAGCAACATGATTAAATGAGCATTCAGTGGTGGTTAGATTTTTAAACTTATACATTCCTGGCCCTTGTTCTTGAAAGACAGTGTGAACAGGGTTCCTACAATTGTGGCGCATCCCTCATTCTCTTACAGGAGAGAGAACAGGAGTTCAAGCAACATAAATAGCTTGTGGTTAGGATGGACTAGGTTCAAGTCAGGCAGTTTAAGATATCCACAGAATGCTTTGAACTCATGAGATATCGCATGAAATATGTTCAGTTATTCTCTGTTCACTTATTCCTTTGCTTCTCTTTTTCACATGTAATGCTCAAACTGAGGCGGGAAATGCAGATTGTACTCTGAGTATAAAAATCAACAAAGTGATCAATTGGTAAAATGTTGGCCTAAAAAGGCCCTGGTTCAATCCTCAGCCCAGCATGAACCAGGCAGTGTGGTTTCATCTCAGGACCTTTGATATGAGGACTGGGGAAGTAGAGGGAAGAAGGTCACTGTCAACTGTAACCATAATTACAGGGTATTCAAGATCCCTCTTCTGGATTCCATGGAAATATGCATGTATAAACTCAGTTAAGTTCAGCCTCAACTACACAGCAAATCAGATGGTTTAGGGATACATGAGCCCTACCCAGGACAAACAAGCAAAAGAAAAGTGCTTTTATTATAACTGACTTCTTCACAAAACTGTAATTTGGGGCAAATCATTGATCTTGGGTCTTAAGTTTCTTCACTTGTCAGTTGAAGCTTGTACATGGCTTAAAGGGTTTTAATAGCTATCACATTCTTACTTTGAAGCATTCTCCTTTTCACATTGAATGTGGCCCCATCTGTACAATACAAAGTGTTGAGGCATGAAGAAAGGAACAGGCCTATGATGTTTTAATTTCTCAACCCCTGGCACCTTTAGAAAAGCATGTTATTGTTAAATTTGGTAGGACTGTCTTTGCAAGGCAAACATAAATGTAATGTTTTAATTGAACCATAAAACTTGTAATTATCTTTGATGAAAAGGAACACAAAATCCCTCAGGAGTGAATTCCGACAGTATTGGTTTTCAACAGAAGACGTCACTTAGTAGAAGGAGCTATTCTTATTGTCCCTGGGTCATGGAGCCTGCAGGCAGATTGGAGGTCCTTCAGAACATGCAGAGAATCCACTCTTGTATGCTGAAAAAGAAACAGTGGAGGCATGAAAAGTGATGTACCAGGATCTAGGTCAGCACAGGAGTCTAGAATCTCTTTAGTTAGCACCACAACAGGGTTGAGGAATAACAGTCAACATGCTGTCTGGAAGAGTAGCTTCTCTACTCACGAAGATCGTCTGCATTGTTTGGCTTTCATGGTCTCTAGGGTGCTTTATGGACAGTGTAATTTACAGAATTAGTAACATAATATTTACTCTCAGAGTTACGAGGTACTAATGGTGGAGGTCATCCTTTCCCATGCATCTCCATTGACTGATATTCTACTGTGTTTACAAATACTAAATCTATCTTCAGACACTGTGGATGCTGTGAATGGAGCACATATGTTTCTCACAACCTGTTTCACCAGTAAGGATGTGAAGTACTTTTCTAGAGACCTATAGTTGGCTAGGGCTGAAAAAAATCATGTGAGAAGATTGTCAGGGATGCAGAACCTATGGTGCCAGCAGAGCATAGTCAGAGCTTCTCCCAGTAGCTGTGGCCTCAATGTGTGAATCTTCAAATCCACCTGCCAAAGCCTGTTCGATGTCAGGATGAGGGTTTATATAAGGAGAATGGGAAAGGAATTAATGCTTCTATAAGGAAAGGCCTGTGATTGATGCTTCTTTCTTTCCACCATTGGTGTTGCCAGCAAGAAGGCACTTGCCTGTCAACTAGAAAGCAGATCTTACTAGACTCTGAGTTTGACTTCTTCATTTTTATTATTTTGGACATCGAAAACTTTATAATTGTGAGGTTAAATGTCTGAAGTTTACAACCCACCCAGCTTTTTCTATTGTCCATTTTCCTTTAATAGAAGCATATAATGAGACAGCATGCCCATGTGGATACTAATACAAGCAAAGGGTTAAATACAAGATTTCAGAGAGGAGGGCTGTGGTGGTTTATACTTAAGAGCATCAGGCCAGCTGTGGCCTTCAGAGGAACAAATCTCTAATGATACCTGGTCACACTGTCACCCCCACACCCTCTTTCCCTAGTGATTAAATACCCATTTTCCTCTCTGCATTAAACTCTCTCAGGGCACTTTCTCATCATCTCCTGGACACCATCAGAGCTATTTTTGTTTATCTGCTTATTTGTTTGTTTTCTTCTGAGTCCTCCTCAAGCCCACTGGTTATCAGGACAAAATTGGTGCTCAAGAGATGACTGCTGATTGAGGGATTAGCCAGAAGGATTTGATTGCTCCACTGATTTAAAATAACATGTCTAAATCCAGTTTATCACAAATTCTCACAGAAACTTAGGAGGAAAGCCATTTTGTCATCTAGTCTAAGATATGTGAGAAATTTGTTAGGGCCTCTTGTCAGAATATTTTCAATGAGTATTTTATTATAAAACAAATTTTCCATGGAGACCCCACTCCTACTGCTTGCAGCTCTCAGTTGGTTTCTAATTTTAGCCCAAGCTGTGCCTCCACAAGCGTCTGCATGGATTTTACTTCCCCTCCCTAGATAGCCCCCTCCTCAACCCAATCATACTCATGTTTTTTTTTTTTTTTTCAGAATGTAAAATATAGAAACAAGCATCTGTTTGGACAAAATCAGTTTTCACTTGTGAAAGTAGATGCTTTCTAAAAATCTCAGGCAACAAGAAAAATGTCAGAGAATGAAACCAACTTTTGAAGGGAGGGATAATTAAATCCCCATTCCACACTGGATAAGTTGGAGAAGATTCTTGCTAAGGATGAAGTGGGCAGGCTGAGTTCTGACTTCTGATGGTCACCAGATTTCACCTTCTCTAGCTTGCCTTGAGACTCAGAATCCAGAAGATTTGATATCTCCACATGAAAAGAGAATGCTGCTCATTTGGACTTGGAACAGATATGTGGAATTAAGCATGCAAAAATAAATAAATAAATAAATAAATAAATGCCTTTTTCTTGTCATGAAGTGGTATTCTCCATGGTATTTTTAAATAGAAAAATGATAAGATCCCAACTTCCAGATGGCACAATGTTTTGAGAAGCTCCTGACTCAAATGTGATTCTATATAACACACACAAAGGATGCAATGTAATCATGTGCATTTTAAATTCCTGACTTCTATTGTCATTTCCATTGTACCAAACTCCAGGACATTAACTAGTCTTGAATGTCCTAGAACTTAGCTCTGACATGAAGCTTGAATTGTCTTCTCTGCTGTTGGAAATTACTGGAATAATATCTCCATTAGCTGGCAATTACACTCAGTGAATTCTTATAGGAAACCTCTTCAATGTATGCCATTTCCAAGTGGGGCAGAAGAGATGATGCCCACAATGGGCAGCAGCAGCCTGGAAGTATAAACAGGAAGTTTCACAGACAGGCATAACTATTGGAAAAGAACAGTGCACAGGGGATATTTGGAGCAGAAGCAAAGTATGTGCCAATTTCTGAGACTCTAAATTCTCTATGTGCTTCTTCACACTCCCCATGGCATCTACTCCTGCACCCTCCCATGGTAGAATTTCAATATATGTTGAACAAATAGTCACATTTTCAAAAGTCTAGGCACTTTCTGCCAAAGCTGTTAATTATTCTACAAACTTTGAATCACAAAACTAAACTCTAAATTTGAAGAGAGGGGTCTTGAAATGCCTCTGAATACTTTCTGTTTTGTTTTCACAAGCAATTTTAGAGAAAAAGTATGTTGTTCCCCAGCATGCATTCCATTTCTCAACCAAGTCTAGAGTAGAAGTTGAATGATAGGAACTATATAGTAGGCTGTAAGTGTCTCTATTTCTCATGGCTACTGAAGTTATATTTCAATGACTTTGCCTGTGCTGAAGGCATATCTTTCCCCTACTAACTGCCTTTCTCTTGCAAGTCAACAGAATTCTTCTAAACATAAACTCCAGTAGGAGTTTGAAACAATGGTGTTAGAGAAAAATGATTTACAAGACATAGCCAACCAGGCTATCTAATCAAAGATGTGCATGGAGCACTATGGTATATATACATGATCGCTGCATAAAAAGAGGTAGATTCCTATGAAACATGGAGATCATGTTGAACCCAGAAATTGAAATTTAAATTTATCTTAGTTTTTTATTCCTATTGCTGTGATACAGTAGCATAATAAAAACAACTTAAGGGAGAAAGGGCTTACTTGCCTTGCAATTCCAAGTTACACTTGATCATCTCAAAGAACTTAAGACCACAGAAACTTGAATCAGTTGGTCACATCCAGAGCTAAGAGATTAGAAGAATGAATTAATGCACACATGCCAGTGCCCAGCTTGCTTGCGCTGGTTCACTTAGACCAGAGGTCAGTCCTAGAAATGGCACAGCCCACATTCAGGGTGTATTTTACCATTTCAATTGATCCAGTCACTGAAACCCTTCCAGATTTGCCCACAAGATAACTTTCAAAATACTGTATTGAGGATCCCCTTCCCAGGTGATTCTCCACTATGAGAAGTTGACAATTAAAATTTGAAAAAGAGCAAGGAGTGGTTTAAAGGAGAGTTTTAAGGGAGGGCAGGGAAAGAGAAAATGATAGAATTGTTTCATAATCTCAAAACATTAAAAGATAATGAAAAACAGACATCACACAATTAATATGGAAAAGAGTATTGTATAATACTGGAAATCAAAGCAATAATGAAACATAGCATGGCTGAAGGTTAGCAAGGAAGGGCAAATTCTAGTACTTTTTGAAAGGTGTCTTTTCATCCTATGAGGAGAAGACAAAAATCCATAGAAAAATCCCCAATATATTGAGAATCTGAGTATTCTACCTTTCCCATTGTTTCTCTGCTTGCTCCCCAGTTTCTGATCACTGTGTCTTTAGCCAATAAGGAACATAATAACCCTCATGCATTTCCTTGGTTTTTCTTCTTCTATTAAAAAGCACACTAATCTCTACTTTACATTTATTTCCTACAAAAGCCAATAACAGAGCAATTGTGATAGTACTCACACAAAAAGGTCCTTTTTTTCCTATGAACTTTGTTATCATTATTGCCTGTATATTTATATATATTACACTAAAATTTAATTATTGTTCCAGAGCCCACTCTAAATTGAAATTATAAGTATATCTCAAGGGCAGGGCAGTAATGACTTTTCCCATTATTAAGACTTACATTACAATGCATTCTAAGTACTCAGTACTCTTGGTAATTAGTGAAAGGACAAGAGCAAAAGCTACCATATGAGTAGGCATCTTTTCCAGGTCCTGTGTTCTCACTAAGGCTTTCTCTTTTGATGTAACTTCAAATCCTTCACTGGGCTCTCACCAAAACCCTGACACACACAACCATTTCAATTCTTATGTCTTCAGAATATTTATTTTTACATATTTATTTATTCTTTTAAATTTCATGTTACATTCCAATCACAGTTCTCCTCCCCAACCCTCCTCCTTCCCCATCACGACCATTCCCAGCCCTCTATCAGTCCACTCCTCTTCACAGGTAAGTTCTCCCATGAGGAGTCAACAAAGTCTAACACAATAGGTTGGGGCAGGACCAAGCCCCTTTCCTATGCATTAAGGATGCACATGTCATCCCAACATAGGGAATGGGCTTCAACAAGCTTGTTCATGTACCAGGTTTGTATTATGGTCCTACTGCCAGGGACCCCTCAGCTAGTCCAAGATTCACAACTGTTTTCCACATATGGAGGGCATAGTTAAGTCCCCTGGAATCTTCATAGCTGTTGGTCTAGAGTTCTTGAGTTTCCATGAGTTTGGTTCAACTGTCTGTGTAGATTTCTCCATCATGATCTTGACTTCCTTTGCTCATACATTCCCTCCTCCCTCTTTTCAAGTAATAATTATTTACCATGTTGAATGTAACTGAAGGAGTATGTCTTGGAGAAAAAAACCTGTAGTAAATTTTGACTCATTACTTCAGATTTCTCATTGGGATTTCAAAAGCTGGATATGTGGCCAAAAGACGGTAGAATCCTTGGATATAAATACAGGCAGACATGAGATCCGAGAAAACAGAGTGGTGTCATTGCACACTGCAATGACAAAAAGAAGACAGTCTTGTCCTATGAAGCATTAAGTAGCTACAATATTGTCCCTTTGGGAATCTGAATCCCAGCGGAAGCTTGCTATAGTTAATCCGTCCTCAGAACAGACATAGTCTTGCAGAGAACACATCATGGCTCAGTTTCTTGTGGACTGAGCTTGGACATAAACCATCCCTTATAATTCTAATCTCCTCTCACTCTTGAAAGGCTCCTGTGATCACAGTCATGAGACTTGTGACTTTGGATGTGAATGAGCAGCAGGGCCTGAGGGCAGTGGAGTTCAAATAAGGAAATGAAGTTTGCAGGCAAAGACTTGGAGTCAGAACACTTTTACTGATGCATGTAGCTGACTATGGACACCAGTGTCCCATGCCAAGACAGCATTTAAATACCAAGATACGAGACATATCACTGCACAAGCAAGATGCCTGGCACCCACACTATCTCCAGATGGCTTGATGTGCAGAAATAGCCTTTGGGATCAAACTCAATGTGGAGAAGTCCAATCTTATGATCTGTCCCTTGGGGCTTCACTGTAGAATAATTCCCCTCTACTGCTTAGAGACTCAGTTCACAGTCTGTTAGGGTGTAGCTGAAAACCAGAAATTGCCCTCCTTACAAAAAATACAAACACGTAGCCAGCTCCTCTCACCTAGAAGCCCAGCACTAAACATTTGGAATATAGAGGAACATGAAAGATCCACACCTTCCAGGATCAGGATAGATGGAAGCTAAGCTCAACAAAGCTTAAACATCTTGGGCTCTGAATAGTAATGTCATATAATTTATGTACTGTGAAAGCAATAAAGAATTTCACAACAGGCTGTATCTTGAATTCTGCAGTGAAACATCCAAAAGACAAACATCATAGATATGAACACCAAAAGTCTTTACTTAGCACTAGGATCTGTCCGTGTGAGGTGTGAGGGTGTGGTGTGTGGTGTGTGGTGTGTGGTGTGTGGTGTGTGGTGTGTGGTGTGTGGTGTGTGTGTGTTGGTATGCTCTGTTTTGCAGTGCCTAGTATGATAACTGTCAGCTTCACATAACTGTGTACAGCTAAAATGCATCCACTGAGACTGCAAAATTAAACTTTTACTTTATTTAATATTGATATATCCATCATGTTTACTTAATGTTAAATATTTTATCTAATAATTAATTATGTATATTTTAGGACTTTATTATAAATATATATTTTACTTCTTGAGGATTTCATAATGTATAAAATTCATTTTGATCAAATCCATCCTCCACTCTATCCCCTCCAATGCCTCCTATACCTGCATACACACCTCGCAATTGTTACTTAATGTGATCTTTTAAAAATTAAGCCACTGAGCTCACTTAGTGCCACCAGTATGTGCAAGGGTATAGGGCCATCTACGAGAGCATGGGCAACTTACAAGGGACCACATTCCTGAAGACCACTCATTCTTCAGCAGCCATCAACTGAAAATAGATCCTCATCTATGGTAAAATTTCATGAGTTTCCTCTCCTTGCATGCTGAGATTCCACCTGTTATGATCTTGTGTAGGTCTTATGCATACATCCACTGTCAATGTGACATCCATGTTACATAGACCTGGATGACTCACTTCATAATACCAGGTGGCCTGAAACCCAGCAACAATATTTGTATCTCAGTCTCCAAGTACCTGGATTACATACATGAAAGGACACATATTTTTAATGCAATGTAACTAGATATGTCAGGCTGGTTGGTGTTTTGCATGTCTTTCAGTGCAGTCTTTGTGGATCTAACAATGATTTGATGAACAAAAACTCAGGCCCTAGATGTGAATTCAAGGTGGTAACTGATTTAGAAGCTGTGTTATTTCCAGGTAAAGGAAATATCGATGCCCCACATTGTTTGAAATAAGAGCATGGTACTCATTATTCTGGATAAATGTGTTCACTATTAATGAACATGGTGATATCAGAAAAAAAGAAAAAAGGAAGGAATGAGGGGGAAAAAGACAGACTGTAAGGGAGGGAGAGAGGAAAACACAGAAAGAAGGAAGGAAGGAAGGATGAAAGGAAGGAAGGAAAAATGGAGCTGTACTTTTCTCAAATATAAAGTCTTTAGGACTGCAAGTTTCATATGGAAAGTCTTTTCTTCAGCCTAATTATTATATGCCTAACACTTTCCACAGTAGGTGAAGAACTAAACACTAACACAGAAGAATGGGGACACCTTCTAGTGACTGAAACAAATAGGCAAATGGGCACATCTATGATGTCTTATTACAAATATCTTTACTATGAATTTTCATGCAGATGAGTGGGAACACACACACACACACACACACACACACACACACACACACACATATATATATGAGAGAGAGAGAGACAGAGAGACAGAGAGAGAGAGACAGAGAACTCTATTGTTTAAGTGAAGCAGGAATTCCTAATGAGGATTCTGTTGTCTGAGTAGAGATGCATTTAACTTGACAGCTCTGAGTCAGGCTGGTTCTAGAATAGAAGCTGACACATTGTTCCACCCATACTTCATGAATCAATAGACTCTACTTGGTCTGTTCTTGTTTCTTCTATTACTTAACTACTTATAAACAGGGACATTTTTCTCCAAACTTTGTTAGGTGAATTATCACTTACAAACTGACCTTAAGGTTTTCAGACTTCATGAAATCTGCATATACATAATAAGATATTTTGGAAAAGACACAAGTCCTTATATAAGATTTATTTTATGTTTCTTATATGTCTAGACAGAAGGCAATTTCAGACATACCTGCACTTGTACCATGACCTCCTACTTCATGTCAGAAGTAAATTTTTGACTTGTTTTGTCATAACACTCTGAGCAGGCTGTATCTGCAGAGGTTTGAAAAACACGTGCCTTGTGGAATGCAGATTTGGGGGAGGCTTAAGCAACTTAGGTTTTGTATTTCTCCTTTTTGTGAATTAGAAAGTACTTTTTTTCTTCCTTACCCATCTTCCATCTTTCTATAACTTCTCTGTTACCAGTGTCACAAATGTATTATATAAAGTCAAAACATAATCCTGGAAGACTACATTAAAAGAAAAGAAAAGGATCCTCCTGCATTCCCATTACTGTGGCATGAACTCCCAATCATAAGCTTGATCTTTCCCTGAGGAATGGGTGTGAGAATTAATCCACACACTGGCACATGAATTTCTTGTTTATGCCAAACATGTCAGCAGAGATGGGCTTGCTAATTTATTTATGGGGACATATGTCAATGTCATCCTGAGAAAATGGTTCCAGGACATACATACTAATAAAATAAAATGAAGTTCTGTCTGCTCTAAGGATAGAGGGTAGGTTGACACAAGTGGTTGACTATCTTGCAGGAGGTTAGGAAATCCAAATAGCCTTGTTTCACCACTAGATTCTTGCCTCCAAAAGCAACTCCTAAATGAACTTCAAATAGATGCCAATTCCTCTAGGAAGCATCACTCATTCTGCTTTCATAATGTTCCAGAGTAGAGCCTCCTAGTTCAGTTGCAATAATAAGAATGTAGTCCCTAAAAATACCAAGTCACAGTTGAAGGGTGAGATGTAAAACATGGAGGCTGGAGTCAATAAACTCATACCATTTGGGGAAATTTCTATGGATATAAAAGTGACCTATTTGCACCATAGAAGATGTATAATCCCATATCTGAAGTCAAAGTCTCATGCATTAGCCAATATGAAAGTTCCATGAAAGAACTGTCCATAGTAACACAATTTCTCCACATATTCTCCGTAATAGATACTGTTTCCCACAGGTGTATGAGATTCTTTTGTTTTAAGTCTCAAATCCAGAGCTGTTCACACTCAGCAGGACAGCAGTGTCCCCACCTAGAACTGTTTCTTGCCTCCATGTCTCCTTTTCAACAGAGCCATTAACCTGCCTTTGATATCACTAAGTATCTGAAGACTATTTATACATTTGATACCTACCTGCCAAGCTGACTTCCTCAGAATGCTGCATTTCATCTGTCAACATTCTGAACCTTCCAGCCCACACTCTTAAGGCCAAGCCTCCAGTCCCATTTCCCTTTTTTCTGACTGAGATTGTTGATGTCCAATCCTGAGCATGGTAACTCTTTTTGGTCCTTCCTTAAACAGCAAAGTGACATGGAAGCTGTGCTCTAGGGTTGACCAGCCATTAGGATCAAGATGTTTATTAACAGTCTGTGGGCCAAGGGTCTTGTTGCAAGGAGGTAGAAGTGTTCTAGAACTGGAAACAATGGCACAGAGGCAGAATTCTATCTGCAATTGCCATCTGAATGACCTTTGGTGAAAAATTTAAGCTGTCTGAGATTCAGCTTTCCTGTCTATATTTGGATGATACTAATATCCCATTTGACAGCTCTTGGGAGAATTAAATGTTTAAAAGTGTCCAGGACAAGTCTTGGCACATAGTAGGTAATCAATAAGCAGAGGATTCTTTTCTTCCTTTCTTAAAATAACTGAGCTTGAATACAAGGTGAAGGTTGAGGGTAGCTGGTATCTATTTACCCTCTTATACTATGAGTCCAACTTTCCCCTCATCTCTGTAATCACTGTCTTGTTTATCAGTATGGTGACCAACTGTCATCAGTTTTCTGTGGGACTTATTTAACTCCCTTGGGTCATTTTTCTTCTCAGAATGACTAAGTGGACATCCCTCACTCCTTTTCCTCAAAGTTATCTCCCTTCACTTAAATAGGCATTTATTTAATTGCTACTGGATATAAAATAACAGAAAATAGGTTCAGCACCACCTGGATTTAACTGTTACCCAAGGGCGCTGACACCTGCATCTATTGAGTCTTCAGCATGAGTTATACTTACTAGTAAGCAGCACGGGTTGAATTCGACCTCTAAATTAAATTGGGCTTTGCATTTTAATGAAATAAAATCCTATCAGATTTAAATGATAATCTCCTGGTCAAGTTAACCACACCTGTAAAGCTTTCTACTTAAACTATTTTAAAGGGTGTCTCTTCCACAGATGAGGAGACATACAAGTTCTGCCTCATTGATAAATATTTCTTAACTCCATCTACCTTATCTCTTGTACTACCATCATTTCCAGACTGAGATTTTGGTTGTTTTCCAAAGTGCACAGGATAAGTGCAAATCAGACTCTAGTCAAGGCCATATTTAATAAGACATAGAAGACAAAGAACAGGTCATATTAACTATCTAGTGTGTATAAATGAATATTACACAGAAAACTGGGTACTGTTCTGTCATCTTGGGATGGCTAGCTCATATAATGTGTGAATCTTCTTGCTGTTTAGAAAACTCAAGATTGGCAGGGATGGCAAATTCTTACAAATTCGTGGAAATGTGACTTTTAGTCAACTGCTCATTATATTCTGATCTTCATATTCCTTTCAAGTTGGTGTGAATCCAGAACAGACAAGTTCCAACTTCTGTTTTGATGTTATTTGCTACCAAGCTCTTTTTTTTTTGCAGTTATTTTGCATTAACGGAAATGTACAGGAGTCTCAAGATAGCAAATGGAAACAGGGGTAGTAATAGCAAGTAACAAAACATATCTGCAGAAACAAACTCAGTTTTGAATGCTCTAAGACATGACCCTGCATGCTAACCTGGTTTCTTTTGTTTTTATTCTTATATGACAGGTTCAATAGTCTGCATTCATGTGTGTGCAGAAATTCTCTTCCATTTGGTGTGGTGCCCTTGGTCCAAGAGAAAGAGATACATTGTGTTCAAACTGCTGTATTCTCACCAGTATCTTTGAACAGTTGCAGGTATCCCTCTCCAACTCTTTCATAGCTCAAGTGGATGTCCAGGCAAAGAGACAACATTCTGTCTAGTACTTGAAACATTCAATTCACAGTGTTGGTCTTAACCCTTTGGAATGCTATGTTACCCATGACCTTTACATAGCTTTATATTGTTATGAAAAGAGAGGATAATACATGTGAGCCACAAAGCAGAAGTCATGCAAAGGCAAAATGAACAGATTGAATACTTTAAATAAATACTGAAGAAATTCTGATTCTTGTTATTCTGCTACTTTTATTGTAAAAGTTACAAATGAGGGGAGACCTTGAAGTTACCAATTAGCTTCTGGAATCCTCAAATAAATTTGCCTCATTTCTAAACTTTCCATGTTGATGTTTAATTTCTGATGTCTTCCTTACTGTTTCTGTTTTTGTACTCATGCTTTACAAAAAGGGTTAGCTTTCTAAAGCAGACACAACCTCAAATTCCCTGGGAAGAGAGTTGCAATGAGGGATTATCTATATTTGGTTGGCCTGTGTGCATGTCTGTGGAGAACTGACTTTTCTAAGTTAATTGATATGTGGAGACCCAGTCCACTGTGAGCAGCATAATTCCCTAGGCAGGAAGTTACGAACACAGAATCCTGTGCAGCCAGACAGTCCTTTTATTTACTGTCCCTAGAAGGAGCATGAATGTGATACTTGTTCTTTGAAGTCCCTCCACCTCTTCACGGTGACAATTTTCTCACTTGTTCTATCACTGAAAGTTCCCCCTTTTCTACCTTTTTTTCCCAGTAAAATAGAGTTAGGGAATAGAGAGAAAAGAGAGATGAAGCCAGAAAGAAGGATTGGTTTACAAAAGCACTTACCACACAAGCCTGACTACCAGAATTCATTTTCTAAGCCCATATGGTGAAGGGAAGTATCAGCTTCACTAAATTTGTCCTCTAACATTTATAACTTTAGCACCATAGTAACAAATGTGCTCGAACACACACACACACACACACACACACACACACACACACGCTCACACATGCATCTGTGCCCACACCACATGCATGTATGCATAGACACACACTGATAGTAAATAAATATTTTTTAAAAATAAGTACAAAAGAAAGAAGGGAGGTGAGGAAGGAAGGACTGTTGGAAGGAAGGAAGGAAAGAAGGAAGGAAGGAAAGAAGGAAGGAAGGAAGGAAGGAAGGAAGGAAGGAAGGAAGGAAGGAAGGAAAAAGTGTGGAGCATCTTTTCAGTCCAAATACATATAAGATTCTCTCACACATCTTTCCTTTCTGGCTGTAACTGAGTGTAACTTTCATTTTCATGTGCTTTTATGTTTAAAATAATCATTCATCTTCCTTGTCACAATGAATGTGCACATGTACATGGTGAATTGGTGTTTTCATCAGGCAACCCATTCCTTTTCCTCCTGTGGCTGTTTATTTAGTGCAGGCTCACATTCAGTTCTGTCTACAAATGTGACAGGCATTCACTTGCAACTTAAGGGCAAAGATATATTTTTATCTTTAATTTTCTAAATCAGAATTTTAGTTATCTGCTTCAGCCCTCTAGTGTGGTGTAATTTTGACAAATTGTATGAATAGTTGATCTCATAGAAATGTTTTTAAAATATATTAGATTCATAATCATTGTTGCTATATAGAGGAAATGTATATCATATTTTAACAAGATACCTTGGAATTTTCATGGATATATAGTTTGAAATATATTTTTGTATTTCTGAGCACTAAAAGATTATATAAAATAATACATTTGAATAAACTTTCTAAAAAATAATAGTACAACAAAAATTCATCACCCACTTTCTCTTTCTTGTTTCTTTCTGGAGGCACTTTTTGCAGAAAGTTGTAATATCATACCGAGAACAGTAAACTTTTCAAACAGTTAAACCTAATAAAACTGTGGTGAAGAACAGCTGGCCAAGGTGACTTTTCCAAACTAGAAAGTTATGAAGAAAATGTAATGAAATTTTATGAGGAAGTCCGCCCCTAACTCTGGCCTCCCTCAGCTTCCATGTTTGAATGACCACAGATTCATACAGAAAGAAACCAGCTCTATTTGAACTTGTGAGGACCAAGGAGAAAGGTAACTCAACATCTCGGTCATGGGCTGCCAAGATTTTGAAATATTATTAGACTTCGGGTCATAAATCTGAAGGTAAAAATGAATCAATCAATTCAATCTTTATGTGCAAATCACTCTGCTAAAACCAACAGAAAATATCTTGATCTTTATACACTAGAACAAATGATTGAGAGCTAATACAATTGGAAGCAGGCATAATAAAAACACTGCCTTATGTTTTTGAAGCACTTTATAATTTGCAAAGGACATTCATATATGTTACTCTATTACCTTCACAGCAATTTGTGGAGGAGATATTTTCCCCATGATAGATGGGAGAGGTTAATCTTTTCTTCAAAGTCACATAACTTTCGTTACATGGAAGAAGGTAGTTCAACTTTTACTGATTTTGAAGCATGACATTTTTTAGCCATCTCAGTGCATTTCTACATTTTAATCACATTAATGGAAAACAGAATGTTTATAGAGCTTTTGACAGTACAGTACAAGAGAGAAAAAGATCAGTACAGGATTTTTGGTTAAGGATGGTTTGTGAAAGCAACAGAGATTATGAAATTCACTGCCGGGTAAACATCTGAAACATCTGCAGTGGACAAAAGTAAAACAACTCAAGTGAGGCGCACAAAGGTATTCAAGATGGAAGGAACTCAGATAAAAGAAACCAAAGAGAAAACTGTATTCAATACTTAAGAGAACTTTAAGGGGATTTATAGTGGGAAATTACCAATACAGAGTCAGGTAGAAATATAAGGGTATTTAATAGAGAAAAGCCTTACTTACAGAGCGACCTAGCCAGCTGGTGTGGCAACAGTCTGTATGCAAGCCCAAAAGAGAAACCAAAAGTGAAAACAGCAGTCACCCTACTTCCCCTGACCACGCCCTCGCAAGCTTGCAAGGGCGTGGTCAGGCACACCTGTAGCTAGCCCCTAAGTAGGCGTGGCTACAGCTTCCCCTACAGGGATTTCTGGCCCATTGGAGCAAACTCACACATGGTCCTTGGCCTCTATGTTCTTGAAAATACACAAATTTCTACAAACATAAACAAGGTCAGTTCAAGCATTTAGCCACAAGGGACCAAAGTGAGTTGGTGACATTGCCAATAGGAACACAATACTAATTGTTTCTGGTACAAAATTTGGTGTCTCATGGATAGAAAGGAAATTAATAACCAGGATGTAGAAACACATTAGTCTGTAGAAAAAAAAAATAATGAAACTTGGGTGTCTCAAGATGCCAAGCAAGTACAAGGCTGCAGGGCTTGGCATCTGCCTGTCTTGCTACACACATAGAGCCACAGCTAATAAACTAGTGGAGAGAATGACAGCACTGGCCCAGTGGAAATGGCAGCACCAGTGTGTGACTTAAAAGGTCTGGCAGCAACTCCTCCTACAGTTGATGATTTGATCCTTGTCGAATTAGTGAGGCTGTAACAAGGAGGCTGCATGTAAAAGCTGCCAAGTTTTCCTTTTAAATCCTTTACAGCATATGTTTTTATACTCTTCCACACTAAAGAAAAATGTAGCTACTTGAAAGAATATATGTAGTGAGGTTCCCTCCCAGGAAAAGAATGTTGTTATGTATTGAGTAACTATAACAAGAACAACAGTAACTGTTAGAAAACTTTTCAAAGCTATCTAATTGGGTTGATATTTAACTGAAAAAAATGTAGTCCTACTGACCATTCAGTTTTATTTTGTTCATTATCAAAATGTAACAGCAAATCACATGCCCATCATTTACCAGCTCAGTTAAGCATTGTCACATGGCTCCTGGTTGGTTCTGGTGGCACACAAACAAATTTAGTGTCAGAGAACACATTTTCATGAGAGAGGATCTTTTACAGTGTGACTTGGAGTCAATAATGGAAATAAGTGGGGAGGGCCAGAGAAAGAGTTTATCTTCGAATGTTCCCCCATGCTCTGAAGTATTCCAAGCCATCAATCTGACCCTCTTTCTCCTTGACAGAACCAGCTCCATTTACTCCTCTCTCCTCTCTTATTCTCACAACTGGAGACATTTTATATTATCAGTAGTTATTTTTGATTGGTTGACCAGTTCCTCAAGACAGTAGAGGTGGACAGATACAAAATGTCCATCTACTTTACAGTGAAAAATGAGATGCCATGAGATAAAGAAATTTGAAAACATTTTCAGAGACTATCCCTGCCCCAGGTCAGAGGACCCGATAACCAGTCTTGTGACCATTACTGAAGTTCTCTACCTACTTCCCTTCTGTGATCACACAACTTAAAAAAATGATTATGGGAGGCTATTTTGAAATATCATCATATGTGAAAACAATTAAAAAAGAAGTGATGAATTTGAAAGAGGGGATGGAGACGTATATGGAAATGTTTAGAGGTAGGAAAAGGGAAGGGGGAATTGTAACTGTATTATAATCTTAAAAATATTTTTAAAATGATAGTCAAAATTCATTGATAAAAACAATTAGGGTCAGAAATGAGACAAGTGTGATAAGACCAAAAATGTAGCACACAGGGATGAAAACTTTGAGGCACAGTGATGTCGCCTTGGTCCCGATGCTACTGCCTTCTTCCTCATCAGGAAAAGGTAACTGAATATGGTGGCTTTCATGCATGCTTTGTGCAGGTTGATGAGAGAAACACAGTGGTGTTTGCCCATCAGGGCACATGTTTCAGAATGGGCAGTATATCCATGCTTGATTCCTGAAAGACAGTTTCCATTTGGAACAAGCTGCTGACACATGGAGTGCTTTCAAAGAAATAATCAAATCAAAGCAGCATTTGACTCCTTAAGGAAGTGTTTCTCAAGATACCAGCCAAAGTGGCTGTCATGTAGAGATGTGTGGCATGTGGGCAGCCATCCATTCAAGCCACTGGCTACCAACAGCTGACTCTAGGAGTAGTATTTGAATCTATCCTGAGGGGGGCAGAGCCCACAGACAGCTGGGCCATCTGTTCCCATAATACCACATTACTCTCAACACTCAGTAATGAAGGCTCCTGAGTAATCTTTCATCAGAATGACTTCACGGCATTAAAAATGTATTTCCATACATAGCTTGTTTAAATATTTAACCCTCTTCGGCTTTGAGAGATTGATTTGGAGCTGCGGTGTTTATATGGGCAGGAAACATTGATTTTCATATGTATGCATGCATTAATTCTGGAAGACTTGGGCACACACCAAAGGTTTTGATAAATGGATCTTTAAATCTTGGACTTTAATGGAGAATATTGGTTTGCCGCCCAGATCCCATCCCTCTGCCAGTATTTAAATATTTTCAATTTTCATTTCCCGATGGTGAGGAAAGGTCAGTGGCGAACTTATTGGGAAGAAGCATTTTGGGTTGAGTTTGTTTATAGTGCTCAGAGAGAAAGGGGTGAAGGGTAGAGACGAGAGCCAGCTACACACATACATATAGACTTGTTAATTAGCTTTGCTTGCCTGCAGTGGGAGCTATTTGTTAGCAGGGCTGTTCAGCTTTCATTAGATAAATCTACAGCTTTCTGTCTGATATTGTGTCAATAAACTACAAAGATCACAGTGTCTATTTAGCATATTCAGGTCCAGGAGCAGGAAACCCATGTTAGTCACTGTACACCGTATTATCATTTAAATTCATTTCACTGTTCAGGCTTACCTTATTTATCCTCCATCCCTTCACTCTATTAAAGCTTGCATGCTGGGATCTCCATTAATTCTGAATGCCATTTTTGTAAATTGAAATATTGTAGTAGGCATGGTAGAGATTTGTAGCCAAATGTCCTTATACTTAACTAGAAAAATAATCTCTAACATTATACATGTGATAGCCTCTCCTATTCAACAGTGCCATTTTGTCTCAGTCAACATAGTATGATCACACTACATGTGTGACAAAAGCCCCAGAGAGTTTAATAAACTTTTCAAATAGCAAACATCTGGTGGGAATTATTGACTATATAATATAAGTCCTAATAAGACTATTATATAGTCAATATAATTGACAATATAATATAATATAATATAATATAATATAATATATATAAGTCCTGACTATATCCAGGACTATGACTTTGGCTCCTTGAATTTTTCTACAATGTCAGTTACACAAGTCCATTCTCTAAGATGTAAACTCATAAACTAATTAGCACACATGAGTCAAGGTCTATTGATTCTACATTGAATATTAGACAAGGCATTGGCACCTGTAATGCAGTGATAAATATACAGTTGCTTCTAAAGAAACCAGAGAAAGACACTTGGAACCAGGGAATTTCAAAGCATGGATGTTCATCTAGGGGTAGAATAAATGAAATGGACTGAGATACTTTGCAATGATAAACAAAGCAAGTGTTGTTAAGATAGCTGCAATACAGAATCTCCCCTCTAGTCAGCAAGAAAATCAAGTCTGATGAGAGAATTTGTCTACAAACAAGGGTTGCTTCCAATACATCTAAAATAGTAACAGTTATGCTAAGTATTCTTGGGAAAATTGAGAAAATGACTGTTCTACCTTTGCTTGGCTTTGTGGTTGACTTATAGGGGTAATAATCGAATTAGAGCATGGGGATCTTCCAGGAAGAGGAATTATGGGTTTCTAGGTTTATCTAAAAGTTGCATACACACTTAAAAATAGATTGTAATTGTGAAAGTCCCTTGCTACAAAACACCAGTGTTAGTTTAAAACATTTTTTTGTTTCTTCTAGCAATAACCTCATTTTGCTACATATTTGTGAATACTGTGTATCTTTTGTCAATTTTCAGCATGATTCTTATAGTCATTTGTATCTTGTCTTTCACCTATATAAAAAATAGTAGCCATTTTATTAGTGAGAACAATAATCTTCACTAACATACTAATTACATACATATTTCTCACTACATTGTTGTTTTTCTTTTTATTGTAAAAAGACTTTATAGCAGTATTCTACTTCTCTTCTCTCTCTTGCTCTATCTAAAAAACACAAATCCTACACATTTTTAAGTGTTCTAAGCTGCACAGTTATTTTTTACTTTATTCTGTGGTGACTTCACCACACTGATCTTGTATCTTTTTGCTACCGTTGGGACTAGCTGTTCACTAATGCATTTCTACTATACTATAAGTGATACTCTAGTTGTGGCCAGGCACATTATTCTTTCCTAGATATATACTAATTGTTCCTGTCTAAATGGCTGTATATTCCTGGAACAAACATGATATATCTGAGAAGGGTCTGTCCTACCTTTTGTTCACCTGTTCAATTGGTAATTTGCCTGGCTATTTTATTCTAGATCGAAAGTAATGTTTACTGAGAGTTTTGTAGGTATTGATTTTTGCCACTCAATTTTTGCTGTTTTGAAAATAGAATCTTTACAAATAAACTGTCAATCGTGCCTTATAATTTCATCAGTTTTCTTGGTTCTGAAACATGATGACAGTTTTCCTTAAGTTTTCATTATACAATACCTTAGAGCAGCTGTCATTCACAGAGACTCCGATGGCTTTAAACAAACTTTGAGAACATGATATCATTATGTTAATATACCATTTCTCATAAGTGCTTGAGTCTCTATGTCCAATCTGCAAGTCTCAAAGTGTGATGATCATAATTCAAAAGTGTTATGTACAATTATTGGCATTCATATATTTCCCCTTTATTGAAAATATTTTTCTCTTTTAATATATCCTGATTATATTTTCCCCTCCCTCTATTCCTCCCAGCTCTTCTCCACCTGCTTTCCCATGTGTATTCACCTCATTCTGACTCTGAATGGAAAACAAGGCATCTAAGAGATAATAATAAAATATAATGAAATAAAGAATAAGATAGTATAAAAGCTAATGCACTGGAATTGGACAAAACAAACAAACAAATGGAAAATATACAAGAAAGGGCACAAGACTCTCAATGGAAGAATGGATAAAGAAAACATGGTACATTTACATAACTGAGTATTTCTCAGTCTTTAATAAATGAAACTATGAAACAGGTAAATGAATGAAATGCAGTAACCCAGACATAGAACAGCAAATATTGTATGTATTCACTTATCTGTGGATATTAGCTGTTCCCCTCATGCTGCAATCCATAGAACCAAAGAGGTCATGTGCAGAGAAAGTTACTACAGATGGAGGTGGAAGATAGGTCTCCCAAAGAAAGAAAATAGAATGGATAGTTATACATTGGTGTGAGACTGGAATGAGAAGGACAATTGGGAGGATAACAGAGAATGGAGAAAGGGAATAAAGGCAAAATTAAAGTCCATTTAAGGAGTAGTATAGAAACACAATACAGTAGAAGTGTGTGTGTGTGTGTGTGTGTGTGTGTGTGTGTGTGTGTGTGTGTGTGATAAATGAATCACCAAATAATTGAAGAAACAGAGCCCCAACTGACCATCTCTCCTCACAAAATGAAGCTTCCAGTACCACGATTGGTTTACATATAAATGAATTATTGGACAAAGGGGTCCCATGGGATTTCCAAACTATCCAGGCTGTTGCCAAGACGACATGTTTTTCCTCACAATCAGAGGGTAAAGCCCATTGTTGAAGTCAACACCAGCACAACTCATTGAACACAGATAAGTTAATTTGTTACCTACATAAAGCTTTCATCCCTATGGTCATAGCATTTTACACTCTACTTTTATGTAATATTTGACTTTGTTGTATCTTCCAAATTAATCTTATAGTTAAAAACAAATATGCTAATTTTAAGGACTTTTTCTTCATAAAATAATATCTTTTTAATAACACTCTTTTTGCTTTATTTAAGGAGTTTGCCATGAGCATATTAGAGGATAATAGTGATAAGAAATGTTTTTCCTCTGTTTGTTGTACCATAATCTGTCCTCACCAAGAAAATACTGTCCCTTCTTTTAAGTACCTCTAAATTACCCAGAGAAACTTAGATTACCACACTCATTTAGTTGTTTGATATGTTAAATGTGATAGTGCAAAATGAGGGTCTTCTAATAGAAACGAGAAAAATTTATTCTTCATAAATATGCTTTCATAAAATATATGAAATAATTAATGTAATATTTTAAAGACAGCTGAATTTAAACATTACTGTTTCTGTGTGGTGTTTGAAATAACATGCAAAAGTAAGTAAATTACAAATCTATTTCTATGTGTTAGGGAAACCCATGCTTGTTGAGATATTGTATGCCAGCCTCCTCTGCTGCAGAAGAAAGCAGAAATTACATTAAATAGTGCTAAGTTATCTTGAAGCCTCAGAAGACAACACAATTTGCTGTTGGCTATCTTTGCATACACAGATCATGGCTTTGACTTCAGCAGTGGACAAGAGAATTCAACAGTTTTTTTTTAAGTCAGCATTTGACTATATGTAGGTTAAAATCATGTTAAAAGAAACCATAGGAACTCTTGGATTGGGAAAGATAAGAAAGCCAGGGGAGTATTAAATTTAAAAGAAGAAAATAGCATGCAGGGTAGGAAACAAGGCCGTTATGGCAATTTAGGCATGGACATTAATAGAATGCAAATTAAGCATGAATAAAATTGTCAAGGAATAAACAATAAAAGTTTATATAGATGATGCACAAATATCACATTTAAATAGTCAACAAAATAAAAATCATAAAACCAAACCGCAGATGAGGTAATGTTTTATAAAAAATACAAAATTTTATGAAAATGTGATCATGATTACCAAAGAGAAAAAAGAATAACCTCTACACAAGATACTATAAAACGAATTAATGATAAAATACAGGACATTAAATAGCATATGTCTTTTAAAACTTAACTATAAAATTCAAAATGGAAGAAATATAAACTGAATAAAATGTTATTTTATCATAAATTGGAAGTTATACAACACATGTATTTAATCCCAGCACTTCAGAGGCAGAGGCAGGTGGATCTCTGTGAGTTCGAGTCCAGTCTATTCTACAAAATGAACAGAACAGCTAGGGCTATTTCACAGAAAAACACTGTCTTGAAAACCAAAAGAAAGAAAGAAAGAAAGAAAGAAAGAAAGAAAGAAAGAAAGAAAGAAAGAAAGAAAGGGAGGAAGAAAGAAAGGGAGGAAGAAAGAAAAGAAAAGAAAGAAAGAAAGAAAGAAAGAAAGAAAGAAAGGAAGGAAGGAAGGAAGGAAGAAAGAAAGAAAGAAAGAAAGAAAGAAAGAAAGAAAGAAAGAAAGAAAGGTGGTCTTGAAGTAGTCACCCTGAGCCCAATAATGTTAGTGAGAGTTTTGCAAACTGGAATCAAGAAACACTGATTGACCTTGACTGGTTTTTGTCTGGAATTACAGAGAATGAGAGTGAAATAAATACAAGCAGGATTATAATTTGGGTGATAAAATGGATCCCATTTTTCTCCAGTTAAGGAGAAATCACAAATTAAAAGTTTGCTCTGAGTACTGAGGATATTTTTTTTCCATTATGGTGAAACATTAAAGCACTCATTGAATAGCAAACCTTCAAAGCTACTAGACAAAAGGACACCAGAGCTAAGTACTCTCTTTGGTTCCAATAAAATGCAGAAGAAAATAGAAAATGATTTTCCGGAAATGTTTACAATAACTCAGTCTCACAAGATATACAGTATAATAGAGAGTATATCATATGCCAACAAAAAATTATGGTACTTTTGACTAAGATATTCTACTATAATGATATCAATATTAAAATAAAATGCAAAGGATGTACTGTAGCAAGAAGAAAATATTAATCCTAAAAGAGGAATTGGGTCAAAATAACAAATATTCATCACCCCACCGATATAGATTTGATTAGTTATTGGTTCATCATTATTAGTAAAAATTAGTTGGAAAAAGTTTACAGGTAGGCTGTTTGGCTCCTGGATGACTTTATTTCAGGGTGATTAGATTACTGGGAGTCTCTCATCATAGAATGCTCCTGTGTGCTCTCATTTGAGGAAACCTGCTTCTTGACTTACAAGGACACTGGAGTATGATACTTGAAAAGCCACTAGATAAACCCTGCCATCTTCAGAGAGTTAAGAAAGTCAGATAACTTCTATCTACTTGGTCCACATAATGTTAATTCTTGCACTGGGGAAGCAGAGGGATGTAGATATTTGACCTCTACTGGCCAGTTAGCCTAGCTGAGGACACTTGGTGAGTTTTAAGCCATTAGCAGACCCGGTCTCAAAGGAAGCATATGACCTTCTTCAGAAATTTACCCAATATGGTCTTCTGTTAACTACTATGTCCTCCTAGGTACAAACACATGAACATGCATACAGACACAGATAAATACAAAAGAGGGTACATAGTACAGTAGCCTTGAAGAAGAAAGCTATCAATTTTGAGAATCTAAAAGTCTATCTATATAGTCCTCTTTTGCAGATCTAGACATCTCCTAGATATGTTCATATGTTTGTGTCTGCATTGTCCATAATTATTCAAACAGTGGTTTCTTTTTTGCAGACTTTTTATTTCAATAAGAAACAAGATTGTTTTACATGCCAATCCCAGTTCCCTCTCCCTCCTCTCCTCCCCTACCACCCACCCCCAAAGTAAAATCCTACATATCACATATCCTTTGTGCTCCCCAGGGAGGGTGAGGCCTTCTACAGGGGATCATCAGAGTCTGTCACATCCTTTAGGATGCAGCTTAGGCCCACCACCATGTGTCTTGGCTCAGGGAGTATCCCTCTATGTGGAATGGGCTCCCAAAATCCACACCTATGGGGAAAGTACTGATCAAATACAGGAGGCTCCATAGATTTCCGAGGTTTCCTCATTGACACCCACATTTCCGGGGTCTTGATCAGTCCCATGCTGGTTTCCCAGCTATCAGTGTGAGGACCAAGAGCTCCCTGTTATTCAGGTCAGGTGTTTCTGTGGGTTTCCCAGCCTAGTCTGGACCCCTGTGCTCATCACACAGACTTCCCTGCAACTGGATTCCAGTTCAGTTCAGTGATAAGTTCTGGATGTCTGCTTCTACTTCCACTAGCTGCTGGATGAAGCCTGTAGGATGGCATAAGAGTCAGCCGTCAGTCTCATTATCAGGGGAGGGCATTTAAGGTAGCCTCTCCTCTGGTGTCTGATTTCTCTGTAAACCTAAAATGTCTCCCTCTATTATGGTGTCTCATTTCTTGTTCTCTTATATTCTTCATCCAACTCAAAATTTCTGCTGCCACATGTCCTCCTGACACACGCTCTTTTTTCTTCTTATTCTTCTATCTCCCTCCCCCACCCCCATGCTCCCAATTTGCTCAAGAGATCTAATCTCCTTTCCCCTTCTCTAGGGAACCATGTATGTCTCTCTTAGGGTCCTCCTTGTTTACTAGCTTCTCTGGCAGTGTGGATTGCAGGCTGGGAATCCTTTGCTCTATGTCTAAAACCCACATATGAGTGAGAACAATCCATGTTTGTCTTTTTATGACTAGGTTACCTCACGAAGAATGGTTTCTTCTACTCCCATCAATTTTCCTGCAAATTTCAAGATTCCATTTTTTTTTCTGTTGAGTAGTACTCCATTGTGTAAATGTACATTTTCTCTATCCATTCCTCAGTTGAGGGGCATCTAGATTGTTTCCAGGTTCTGGCTTTGACAAATAGTGCTGCTATGAACATTGTTGAACAGATGTTCTTGTTGTATGAATGTGCTTCTTTTGGGTATATGCAGAAGAGTGGGATTGCTGGATCTTGGTGAACTGATTCCCATTTTCCTAATGAGTTGCCATACTGATTTCCAAAGTGGCTGTACAAGTTGACACTCCCACCAGCATTGGAGGAGTGTTCCTCTTTCTCCACATCTTCTCCAACATAAACTGTGTTTTTGATTTTAGCCATTCTGACAGGAGTAAGATGGTATCTCAGAGTTGGTTTGATTTGCATTTCCCTGATGGCTACAGATGTTGAACACTTTCTCATGTGTCTTTCAGCCATTTTAGAATGCTCTTTTGAGAATTGCCTATTTACTTCTCTACCCCACTTTTTAATTGAATTGTTTGGTGTTTTGGAGACTAGCATATTGAGTTCTTTGTATATTTTGGAACTCAGCCCTCTGTCAGATGTAGGGCTGGTGAATATCTTTTCCCAGTGTATTGCCTGCCATTCTGTCTTGCTAACTGTGTCCTTTACCTTACAGAAGCTTCTCAGTTTCAGGAGGTCTATTTATCAAGTTTTGGTCTCAATGTCTGTGCTACTGGTGTAATGTTCAGGAAGCTGCATTTTGTACCAATTATTTCAAGGGTTTTTCCCACTTTGTCTTCTAATAGGTTCAGTGTGCCCTGATTTATGTTGAGGTCTTTGATCCATTTGAACTTAAGTTTTGTGCATGTTGCTAAACATGGATCTATTTGCAGTCTTCTACATGCAAGCATCCAGTTATGCCAGAACCATTTGTTGAAGATGCTTTCTTTATTCCATCATATAAATTTAGCTTCTTTGTCAAAAATCAGGTGTTCATAGGTGTGTGCATCAATATCAGGAACTACAGATGTAAGCATAACCAACAGAACACAAGAGATGGAAGAGAGAGTCTCGGGATTTGAAGATACATTAGAAGAATAGACTTATCAACCAAAGAAAATCTTAAACCTAACAAATCCCTAACACAAAATATCCATGAAATATGGGATACCATGAAGAGACCAAACCTAAGAATAACAGGTATAGAAGGTGAAGAAATCCAACTCAAAGGTGCAGAAAATATATTCAAAAAATCATAGAAGAAAACTTGCCCAACCTAAAGAAAGACATGCCAATAAAAGTACAAGAAGCTTACAAAACACCAAAGAGACTGGACCCAAAAAAAATCTCCTTGCTACATAATAATAAGAAAACTAAACATACAGAATAAAGAGAATATATTAAGAGCAGCAAAGGAAAAAGGTCAAGTAATATATAAAGGCAAATCTGTCAGAATTACACCTGATTTTTCCCTGGATACTCTGTAAGACAGAGGCCCTGGATAGATATTCTACCTACACTAAGCCAACACAGATGCCAGCACACACTACTATACCCAGCAAAGCTTTCAAACAATATAGATGGTGAAAACGAAATATTCCATGACAAAACCAGATTCAAACAAAAGTATTCACCAATCCAGCCATACAGAAATTTTTTGAAGGAAAACTGCAACCCAAGGAAATTAACTACAACCAGGAAAATATACGCAATAGATAATCGAATTTTACAAACAGACAAAAAAAAGTGGTGGAAATTCACACATAATTTCAACACCACTACCAAATAATCCAAAACAAACAAGAATAAATAATCAATGGTCATTAATATCCCTCAATATTAATGGTGTTAACTCGACTATTAAAAGACACAGGATAGCAGAATGGATAAGAAGACAGAATCCATCCTTCTGCTGCATACAAGAAACACATCTCAAATTCATAGACAGATGGTACCTAAGAATAAAAGGTTGGGGAAAGATTTTCCAATCAAATGGACTCAAGAAAGAAACAGGGATAGCAATCCTTATATACAACAAATTTGACTTTAAACTAAAATCAATCAAAAGAGATGATAGAGGCCACTTCCTACTCAACACAGGAGAAATCCATCAGGATGAAGTCTCAATTCTGTACATTTAGGCCCCAAATACAGAGGCATCCACATTCGTAAACTAAAACTCAAATCACACATAAAACCAAACACACTTATAGTGGGAGATTTCAACACCCCACTCCTACCACTGATCAGGAACACCAGACATAAACTAAACAAAGAAACAAAGGAAACAATAGAAATTATTGCCCAATTGAGCTTAACAGACATCTATAGAATATTCCATCCATATACAAAAGAATACACTTTCTTCTCAGCAGCTTTCTCTAAAATCAACTACATACTTAGCAACATAGCAAACCTTAACAGGTACAAAAAATTTAAAATAACCCCTGTATCTTATCAGACTACCAGTCTTTAAAGTTAGAGTTCAACATTGACACAAATTGCAGAAAACCTACAAACTCATGGATATTAAATAATACCTAATTGCACCATTCCTGTGTGGAAGAAGAAATATAAAGAGAAACTAAAGATTTCTTAGATTTCAATGAGAATGTGCACAAAACTACCCAAATTTATTGAACACTTCTAAAGTAGTGCTAAGAGGAAAGTTCATATAGCTAAGTGCCCACATGAAGAAACAGTAGAATAATTAACAACACACCTGAAAGCTCTAGAACACCAGGAAGCCAGTGCACCCCAGAGGAGCAGATGCCAGGAAATAATAAAATTGAGGGCTAAGATTAATAAAGTGGAAACTTGGAGAATTATACAAAGAATCAATATAACAAAGATTTTGTTCTTTGAGAAAATCAACAAGATAGACAAACCATCATCCAAATTTACCAAACAACAGATAGTGAACATGCAAATTAATAAGATCAGGAATGAAAAGGGGGACATAATAACAGACACAGAGGAAATCCAGAGAATCATCATGTCATACTTCAAAAACCTGTATTCCTTAAAATTCAAAAATCTAAAGGAAATGGACAATTTTCTGGATAGATTTCACTTAGCAAAATTAAATCAAGAACAGATAAGCAACTTAAATAGACCTAAAATTCGTAATGAAAGAGAAGCAGTCATCAAAATCTCCCACCCCCCCCAAAAAAAGCCCAAGCCAGATGGCTTCAGTGAAGAATTCTACCAGAAATTCAAGGAACAGCTAATACCAATTCTCCTCAAAGTATTTCACACAATAGAAGCAGAAGGGTCATTGCCAAACTCTTTTTACGAGGCTTCAATTACCTTGGTACCCAAGCCACACAAAGACACAGCTAAGAAAGAGAACCACAGACCCATATCCCTCATGATCATTGAAGCAAAAATAATAAAATACTGGAAAATCGAATCCAAGAACATATCAGAGAAATCATCCACCATGATCAAGTAGGCTTCATCCCAGAGATGCAAGGATGGTTCAACATCAAAAATGCATCAGTGTAATCGACCACATTAATAGACTGAGGGAAAAAAAATACATGGTAATCTCAATAGATGGTTAAAATTCCTTTGACAAAATCCAACACCCCTTCATGATAAAATCTTGGAGAGATCAGGGATAAGAGGAACATAACATTTATGCAATAAAAGCTATATACAGCAAGCCGACAGCCAACATAAAATTAAATGGAGAGAAACTCAATGCAATTCCTCTAAAACCGGGGACAAGACAAGGCTGTCCACTCTTTCCATACCTCTTCAATATTTTCCTTGAAGTTCTAGATAGAGCAATAAGACAACAAAAGGAGATCAAGGGGATACAATTAAGAAAGGAAAAAGCCAAACTTTCACTGTGTGCAGATGATATGATAGTCTACATAAGTGACAGGAAAACCTCTACCAGAGAACTCCTACAGCTAATAAACACATTAAGCAATGTGGCAGGTCACAAGATTGACTCAAAAAAATCTGTAGCCCAGCTATATACAGATGATACATTTATGGAATAAGAAATCAGAGAAACATCACCCTTTACAATAGCCACAAACAACATAAAATACCTTGGGGTAATGCTAATCAAAAAAGTGAAAGACATGTACAGAAAGAATTTTGAGTCTCTAAAGAATGAAATTAAAGAAGATACCAGGAAATGTAAGGATCTCCCATGTTCTTGGATAGGTAGGATCAACATAGTAAAAATGTCAATCTTTCCAAAAGCAATCTACAGATTTAATGCAACCCCCATCAAAATCCCAGCACAATTGTTCACAGACTTTGAAAGAACAATTCTCAACTTTATATGGAAAAACAAAAGAACCAAGATAGCTAAACATCCCTGTGAAATAAAAGAACTTCTGGAGGCATCGCCATTCTTGACTTCAAGCTCTATTACTGAGCTATAGTCCTGAAAACAGCTTGGTATTGGCACAAAAATAAATGGGTAGACCAATGGAATTGAGTTGAAAACCCTGTTATTAACCCACACACCTATGACCACCTGATTTTTTTCAAACAGTGGTTTCTGTGTTTTAAATAAATACCTTCAAATAGCCACAATGAGAAATCTTTGTTTAGCATCAATAGAAAATAAACAGTGCTTGAAAATTCAAGTATATTTATCTAAAGTTTTTGCAGAAACAGAATGCCTTATGTACACTTTATATCAGTGCCCCAATTATGAGATATTGATCCAACTGAAGGATTAGTATATCTAAAGTGAAGAAGGGTAGCTAGAACTTTTCCAGTGATATGGGAAAGTCATGAAAAAAGATTCTGAAGCATGAACAAGCATAGAATGTTCTGGAATTGATAGAAAACTCGCAATATTTTAGATTAAGAAAGAGTTGCTATATTATTCACCTTTTGTTACTATGACAAAATTCTGAACATCAATTTATAAGAGGAAAAAGATTCATTTGGTATACAGTTTTAGAAATTTCAATCTGTATTTTGTTGATTTTTTGAGTTTGGTTTTGATTGAGGCAGAATACCATAGCAGGAATAAAGATGCTTACATTGCAAAATAAAGGAAATGCAAGCAGGAAAGTCTAGAGAACTAAATTCTGGTCTCCTTTAATGTTACTCTCTCAGTGTCCTAATCTTTCCTTTTCAACCCCATTTCCTAAAGCTATCAACCCCTGTATTGCCAGGGGGATGTGACCAAGTTTCTAACCATGAACCTTTGGAAAATTAGAACAGTTGTAGAATAACATTTAAAACTAGAAAGGTGTGGGTTTCTGAGAGGGTATGAAGGCAATCAAGTTTTTCAAGGTTTAAAAAAATCAGTTTGTGAATGGATAAACTACTGCATTAAAATCACAGATACAGTTATAACAGTTGGGATGAGAAATGGTACTAAAATAGGCAAGAAGCAATGGAAGTGATTTGGTTCCAATTCATGTTGATGACAAGAGAGTATGGTCACATTCATAGGAAAGAGAACTCATATTTTACATCTGTTTAACTTACAATGGGTAAAATCAAGAAAGACAGGAATGAAGGAGTGGAAATGATGCTCTGTAGCTGGATATTGAATTGTTCTCATGTATAGGACAGTAATAGAGAAGTTGATCAATGTTAAATATATGAATATTTCATTTGTGTGGTTATAGTGAAACATACAATGATATTCTGAATGAGACTGGCTCCCACAGGCTCATAATTTTAAATATTTGATCCCCAGAACTATTTGGTGAGGATTAAGAGGTGTGACCTTGTTGGAGGAGATATGTCACTTTCAAGGTTTTAAAAGGCCATGCCATTCCCAGTTAATCCTTTTATTGATTCCTTCTTGTGGATCAAGATATAAACCCTCAACTACTGTTCCAGCCCCATACCTGCTTCCCTGTTGCCATGCTTCCCACAATAATATTCATGGACTCCAATCATTTGAAACTGCAAGACCCATATTAAATGTTTTCTCTAATAAATTGTCTTAGTCATAGTGTCTTATCATAAATAATAGAAAAGTAACTAGGATGGATATGTACCCACTTAGATCTCTCCTATCACAAGGATACACAATAAAAAGTGTTAAACATGTTTTGAATTTTAATACATGTATATAATATGTGGTGATCAAATCAATTGATTGCTATCATTTAATTATTTTGGGGTGGTTCTTTGGCAGTTTTATTACGATTTGAGGTAAAATTCCTCAAGTGACAAGCTATGGTCGGATGGAACCATTTGAGCATTTCTACTTTATTAAAATTGCAGATAGCATTGGTGGTTGCTTCCACTTTAATTTCAAATGAGAGCATGTCATGTGTCAGATTTGAGTCCCACAATAATAATTGCCAAGAGTGTAGAATCTTTTTTGTTTAGAAGAGTAAGACTATATAAAGAATATTCTGTCTGCCTTCCCTCTTAATATGTAAATTTCCTTTTGAAACATTTTTGTGATCTATGTGAGAAAAACTATCACCATATATTTTCTAGTTGTTTTATGAATAAGTGTCATCTTATGGTGATATAATTTTTGTTTGTTTACATTTAATAACAATTATGTTCCCTACTCTAACATCCCAGATAGATTTGAGATTTCTGTTCAGGTCTAATTATGGAGTCATTTCTTTATTATGCATTTCACTCAAACAGTTTTGTAAGGCATAATTTTGGTGTGCCATATATATTCTTCCATGTTGCCTCAGAAATTCCACCAACAACTTCAACATTGAATTTGTATTTTTCTCTAAAATTCCTAATGTAGTTTTTAATTTAAAAAGTACATATGAGAGCAGCTGTGCTCTGTCTTTTTTGTTGTTCATTTGTCATGTTTTCATTCAACAATGTCTTTGAGTGTCTACTGTGTTCTTGTCATTATGCAATCACAAAAGTTCTAAGAATGAAGAAGCTGTATTTTAATATATCAGTATTTGATTCAGAAAGGAAGGTGGAAGAAATATGAAAGGGGCAAATGAAGAGAAGTATTATTCAAAAGGTAGTTGGTTATCATTTTGGTGACTAGGAAGCAACTTCACATTACCTTGGTGACACTGAAAACAGTATCACCTGTAGAAGGCCCTGGAAAGGTCAGAGGAACATTCTAGACAGAACAAATAGACCCTAGACACACCTACAAAAGGGATGAACATAGATTATGCAATGCAACTGGCAGTTCTCCATGTGACTGAGTCGAACAGGATGGGGAGGAAGGTTCAGAGATTGGAGTACTATAGGCTAGGGTCAGGACCTGGTTCCATAAAGAAAAGTGTCAGAAATAAGGGTCATAATGGGGAAATTCAAGGCCAGGATCAAGGTGGTAAGTGTTGATGGTGTGCAGTGGAACACACTAAGTGCTTTGAATTATGAGAGACATAACCAGGACATTTCTCTTTTAAGAAACCTGTCTCTGAGTCTTTTACAAAATAACTTGAACCTGGACACTAAGAGAAACAGGTAGTAATAGAAGGCTCATTTTGAATCCTGTTAGTGGGTTATTAAAACCAAGGGAATAATTTCATCGAAGAGATGCAAAGGACTGAAATGATTTGAGTAAACTTTTAAGAAAAATGACAGATAAACATAAGAAATAAAGAAACTAGGGAGGAGGATTATATTCCCCTTGTGGAGCTAGGAAGAAAGTGTTACAAAGAGAAAGTCTTTCCAAAGTCATTGTCACTGATGAGTCAAATAATATGTCAACTGAAATATAAACACTAGTGAATGCCCTATCCAAAATGAACTATAGCATTGCTTGCTATGTTGTCTTACTTTGAGGTCAGCAAACCTTAGTCAGCATTCCTTGATCTGTAGTATGTAACTTTCTTTCTGTACTCAAGCACTTTCTAAGTGATAGTTGAAATAATTGTTATATTCTTCATTCTTCAAAATCAGCTTGAGAAGTATCCTTAGACCAAAATCTAAGTTGGAAGTAAGTGATCTCCCTACCTAGTCAGGGCTTTCCCTGTGTTGTTCTCATCTGGAACTAATTGATATCCCACTGGATGCCATGCATTTTGTTGCCCACTGTAGAAGAAATGAGAATACCACTCATGTCCCAAGTCCTGGTTCTTCTCAGAACTTAGGGTATTTCTAGTGCACTGTCCACAAATTCTTGCATGTCTTTTCTTTGCTCTCCTTCTGATTTAGTCAAAATGAAGGGCAGTTGATGGGATTAATGAATCAGTTATTTATTTATGTTTCCTGAAAACCTGTAGATTTAGTGTCACAATCTGTGGGACCACAGGGAAAAGAATAAAGTCCCACGTCTAACACTTGGGAGACCTGGAGTCTCACCATGTACTTTTCTAAGAGAAGATCCTCAAATGTGAAATAGGGTCAATGAATTCCTCCTCACAGTGCTCATGGGAAGATAAAATGAGACACTAAATACTAAGTGCTCAGCACAGTGCCTGGCACATGGTAAATGCTTCATAAATGTTAACTGCTGCCAATAAAAATGATGACTGCAATTTCAAAACTTGCCTGTGAAAGGTGGGGATAATGTGACTTAGATCAGAAAAGCATGAAGGTCTTTAGAAAGTGGAATAACTGGGCAATCTTGGAAGCAACTGAGGAGAGGGATCCATTTTGACTGATACAGATTCAAAGAGCAGAAATTATAACATATATTTAATTGTTTCCTCATTTCTAAATGCAATCATAGAAGAGACTCGGATTAACTTATGCATCTTTTGAGCAGAATTCCTGTTAAGAAACCAGCCTTTGTTAAATAAGCAAGCCCTTTCTGTATAGCCAGCCTCTCCCATTGGAGTCTCTACCATATTTACAGGTCAGCGGCAATGCCCAGAATTCTCTCACAATGTGATCCACATGTGGTTCTAATTTAGCACTCTTTCCTTTCTCCTCCTTTTCCTCTCCACATTGTCCAAGTGCTAATAATAATAATTCAATTTAATAACATCCATCCTCACAGAGTACTCAAGCCCATCCGGTCCTCAAGGACACCTAACCCTTCCCGGGCTCACCTCTCAGCTTCTTTATCACACTTGAAGCACATCATAAACCACATCTTCCCCAGACCTTGTCATAAAGGGTGAGACCGACATTGCAGGAACGAAGTCAGGAAAATACAACCTTGAACTGTTTTATCTCCTCTCCTCTCTGCCCTTCTCCTCCCCCTTGCCTTTTCCTCATTTCTTTGACCAGTACTTTTTCTTAGCAGCCAGAAAGAGAGAGAGGGTGGGAGAAAGTTTAAACTCTCACTCCCAAAGGGATATCCTGTAATGGTTTGCTTTCTGTTTGGCAATTGAAGCCCAATTTCGTATGAATGATACTCAGCATTGATAGCTGCCTCAACAGCCATTAATTTGCTAATAGAAATTGCTTTTTGATGATGCAGGTCAGGATGAGGGCCTCCAGTTTGTGGATAAAGAAAATGAAACATGAAATGCTAAATGTCTTTTACACAGCAAAAGTGCAGAGAAAGAGGCAGGGTAAGGACCTACTTACCTTGTATTTAGCTCTAAGAAATTTTCAGTCATGAAATATGGGGAAAAGATAAGGAGTGGGAATTTATGAACATCCAAAATAATTACAATGAAATTGGCTCAGTTAGATATATTCATGCATTTGCCTTCCCATAATCATGTGAGACGCCTTCAGTTTTAAGTAACAATTTTTAACAACCTTGTTTATTTAACTCCAAGTAAAATAGAAAGTAAACAAATCTAAAAATTACTAGTATTTCTTAAGAATTAATATAATAGGTATAAAATATTAAGAATATTTTTTACAATACAGATTCTTACTAAATCTTTATTTTCCATATTTAAAACTTTAATTTTGCTATCTTGAGTGCAAGAATAAAAACTTCAAGAGATCATATCATATAAGTAAGCTCCCACACTGAATAAAAGGCAAAGATGTAATACCACCTCTATGTGTATATCTGTTCACTCCAACTGCTTGAAAAACACAAGGGTAATACAAATAACATGATATTACTATGAAATTATGGGTAAATGCACAGTGAAGATTCAAAGAAAAGTAAAATAGAAAAAAATTCATTCTGAAACTCAGAAAGTCCTAGAGGCAGTCACAATTTGAGCTATAAATTAAGCCTCACTAGTAACCTAGGAAAGAGGGCTGGGCCATCACAGGCAGTATTTATCACTAGCTATCACATGGCACTTTACTCCAACAATATCCATAATCCCTCATTTTTAACTTAGGTCTATTTTGTTATACATTTCTAAGGACCTAAAGAATCTTTACTATAGTGCAGTAGTATCTATTGCGTCCTATATCACACTCCATTAGAGCAGAGAGAACCCTTTAAGACAAAGTCGATATGGAAGTGAGGTCATACCTATGAATGATTCAACCAGTTTTTCCATTTTCTGTGCAACCAGAAAAGGTCCACCATAAGAATTATGCAATAACCTGTTGAAGTTACAACTGGGAAATCAGGTTGTGCAGACAGTCTGTGAGAATGAGGTGCAATCTACCAAGATATATCAAATAGTGCAGGAAGTACACTGTTGTATGTAGTATCCACATCCATGGCATAGTTGTAGAATGGGCTCTGATTATCATCAATTACAGCAATTCACCTGGGAAATTTGTATTTCTTCTTGAAATTTAGAGTTCTAAACTAAGGTCCTGGTTCCTCAAAAGAGAAAACTTCTCATGGGAGATTTTTCACATATTTAATTAAACACTGGCAAGCACTCCTAACTCACTACTCCATATTTGTGACTCTTATTGACTACTGGCAAACATAAATGACTCTCGTCACCAAGATGAAATAGAATACATAATGATATTCAATGTAGGCAAAGGAGAATGTTTGCTGCCAAAGTCTTTTCTTTGGTCATTGGCTGATATCAAAGGCTAAACTTTGAAATATAATGATTTCATTCTTAAACGTAACTGTAAAGGAGGCTCTATTCCATCACACCAGGTTTTGTATTTTTAAAGAAAAGGCTCATCCATGACCTGGGGGTGGTCTTATTCTTATCATGCAAAGTGCATTAATGGAGTTAATTAAGGTAAGTGAGTAGATGTTGTGGTTTTCTGATTCAGATCTCTGTCTTTTAGGTATTCACTTATCCAGATATTAGAGGTGTTGACCATCAACTCCTGTCAGGAACAGGTCTCTCCTAGAATATCTTCTGTTGAAAAAATTACCTTACTCAGGGCCTCATCACTTCTTAGAGATATGCCACAGCACCCTCCAATAAATTTGGGTTTAGGGTAGACTTAGGAACAAAGAAAGAGTTTATTTTCCTGGTGGACTGGGAATGGCAAGAAACTAAGGGTGGTTTATGTGAACATTCAAATTTCCATTGTCAGTTCCCAGTACAGACTTCATACATGCATGTGTATACCTATCACTTGTATATGTACATGGAGTGCTCATATACACAGTGTTCACACAATTTCCTGTTTATCATAAACTCATACCAGTGTTCATTACTCCACTCCTGCTTTGTTTGGCTTGTCAAAATGAACTAATATAGTGATTCTGTAAGTGCCTGAAATGACATCTTTGGTGATAATTGCATTAATTTGGAAGCTCTGAAGGTTGGGATGGAATTTGTTCAGGACCCCTGGTGCGGATCTGAGCTGCATTGTTCCACAAAGAAGAAGGAACCCTATAATCTCAGTGAAAGCAGAAGGGCAGCAAAATAATATTGTTTAGAAACTGCACAAAGTAATAGCCACTGTGTCAGCTGCCTTGTCAGCCTTTCTGCCAGCAATAAAATGTTGTAGGGGGAAGAAAAATATCTGTAAAAAGCAGGATAATTAAAACATTTGGATGAAGCAGGGATGGGGCCCTAAGGAACCAAAGCAAAAAGCTTTGTTTTATAACAAAGGAAGTGATTCAGGAATTGATGTGGGCAGTACTCAGGATGATTTGCTGTGCTATATAGAGAGATACCATGGTTCTTGAGTGCCTAAACTGCATAGCTCAGTGAGCAGTCATCATTTGAACCAGTCTTTAATCTCTAAATATTAGAGAGATTGGGAAAATACAAAAAAATTTCTACCCATGATGGTATCAATCACACTCAGCTTTATATGAAAGCAATGTTACAAATTGTCATAAAAAGGAACAATGGATAAGAATGAAATTGAACATGTAGGGATCAACTATTTCTATGGATCTTCTGATATCAGAGACAAAAGCAAACTATGAGGTCTAGGAACTTGGTGATAATAATCTCAAAAGTGTTTAGTTAGGTCTCAGACCTGCCTTTATTTAGGACATAAAAAACAGATATTTAGAAGGCATTGGAAGAAGGGACAGAGGGAGAGAGACGGGGACAGAGGGGGGTGGAAATTTTGGAAACTGGATGTCACTGGATACATGTTAAAATTATTGGAAAACAAATTTATTAAATAAAAAGTGATTTTGAAAAAGGGACAAGGATTGTTATACTCAAGGACTGTCCTTAATGAATTATCTGATTTTTAGTGATAAAAGCCAGATTTCTGTTGCTACTTATTTTATTGAAATATATAGTAATTAACAATTTAAAATTTTCTCCTTGGAATGACTAATTTATTGAAAAATATAGGAGAGGGAAGAGGAGAGAAAAGTACAGCTTCCAGGTGTGGAATTGAGCTGTTGACTATATAAGTAATCCAATACTGTAATCAACAATTTCTCATAGTGAAAATCATTGAAATACCTCTATACATCTGCTTCATATTTAGGAGCCTAAAGCAACAAGATACACACACACACACACACACACACACACACACACACACACACATACACACACACACACACACACACACACACACACACAAATATAGTCTTGTCAGAGAATATGCATACAAAACATATCAAAACATATTCAATCAAACTTGGAGTCAAATAAACATATGAGTAAAAATTCTAAAATAAATCCAAAATTCAAACATTAGACAACACAATCAATATTAAATAAAGCAGAGTAAGTGCATTGGCTTCTAAGATAAATAAGGTTTTATCTTTTGTTAGCCTTGCTTAAGATGGACAAAATTGTTTAAAACGTAATTATGTTATCATTGTCTTTTGCTGAAAAACTAAGAAGCAAAATATAAAGAAAGAAAATTAGATCAAAAATAGGGGAAAACTATGAGTTCAAAATATGAAAATGAAAAGTACATAATTAAATAAAATGTAACAAATTTTACAGAATAACCTAATAGGAGAGAAAGTTAGTGATTTGGAAAATAACACAAAAAAGACATTCAGAAACTGAATAAGTAGAAAGTTTATATCAAGTTTTATGAATGAAGAGTTGAGAAATACAGATGACTTCATAACTGGCTCATATTTTTCTGAGTCCTAAAAGTAGAAAAAAATTAAAAAATAAAATATTAAAAAACAATGCTTAAATTGTTAGTTGGGGTTAAACTAGTAAATCTCTGGACACTTCCCTAGTGGCAGAATTCTTTAAACCTATAATGGCTCCCTATTGCTGTATCTCTTCTTGCTCTTCTCAATTCTTCCCCTGAATAAATCTTCCTGCTCTCTCATGTCTTCCTCTTTCCTCCTCTTCTTTGAGAGGCTACTTTAAACACCCTTGTCTGATAATGAGATTGATGACTAGCTTATATGCCATCCTAGAGCCTTCATCCAGTAGCTAATGGAAGCAGAGGCAGACACTCACAGCTAAACACTGAGCTGAACTGCGGAATCTAGTTGCAGAGACTGAGGAGTGATGAGCAAAGAGATAAGGACCTGACTGGAGAAACCCACAGGGACAGCTGACCTGAACAAGTGGTTGTACATGGACCCCTGTCTGATAGCTGGGAAACCAGCATAGGACTGTTGTAGACACCCTGAACAAGGATGTCAGTTTGGAGGTCTGGGCAATCTATAGGGCTTCTGGTAGTGGATCAGTATTTATCCCTAGTATACGAATGGATGTTGGGAGTCCTCTCCACACAAAGGTATATTCTCTCAGCCTAGACACATGGGGGATGGCCTAGGCCCTGCTCCCAGTGATATGACAGACTGGAGATCCCCATGGAAGGCCTCACTCTCCCTGGGGAGCAGAGACCTAGAGTAAAACCAAATACTACTGCTCTAATCAAACAGAAAAATATAGCAACAAAATAACTCCTAATGACTTTCTGATATAGGAATACAGAGACCCACAGCCTGATATTATATGGAGAATGAAAGCCCTAAGTGGAATCTCTCCTTTCAGTTTTGAACCTTAGGGCTCAGGGAACCCTGTGGAAAAGGAGATGAAAAGAGTGCAAGAGCCAGTGGGGATGGAGCATACCAAGAAAAAAATACTCTAAACTAATTTCATTGATGCACATATGAACTCAGAGTGATGGAGATAGCATTCATGCAGTCTTACTGTGACAACACAAGATGGGCTCCTAGACCTGAAAGGAGAAATGGACACATGTCCCCATTCCTAACCCAGAAGTTATCCACAAACTGATAACTGTAACAATAAATCGTTTTCCCAGGCAGCCAGAAACCCACTGCCATGTGAGTGCCCACAATAACACACAGAGATTTAATATTAGGTACAATGCTGCTGGCCAATGACTAGGATTTCTTATATGTTAGCTCAATATTAATTATCAACCATTACTATTAATCTATATATATATATTTTATAAAGACTCCCCTTATCGGGGATGCGTGCAGCAGGAATGTTCTCTTGCAGGGATCACATGACAGCTCCAGAGAAGAGAGAAGGAGGAGGACAAGAACTGTTTCTTGCTTGTTCCTGCTTATTTTATGAGTCTGCCTACTTGTATCACAAGACTTCTCTTTACTACATTTCCCAGAATCCTCCTTGACTCCTAGTACCACCTATCTTGCCTCCCTATTGGCCAGCTGTGCTTTATTCAACAATCAATAAGATAAACATATACAGAAGGACTTCCCCAATCAGATAACCACTTACAAAGGAAAATGTTGTTTTTAAAGTAATCTCACTGGTGAAACAAACACTTTTAGGGGTAGGATGCATGCCTAGTATTAAGTGACCAAAGAAAACTAGCTCAACAGCATATTTGGAAGCTCCTAATCTCATGTCTTGTGAGGACATTTTTCTTCTATAACTTAAAATTTTATTTTACTTTTAATTTTCACACACACACACACACACACACACACACACACACACACACACACACACACACACACACATTCCCTTTCTCCTACAGGTCCTTTATGCATACTTCAAGTTTAGAAGTTTTATAGAATTTCTGAGTGTGAGAACTAGTGGGTCCCTGGGTCTATGTATGTTGTTTCTTGTGCCTTTTCTTGTGTTCTTTTTCTTCTGTTTTTGTTTGTTTGTTCTATTCCAAAGTGTTTTTATTTTGTCTCATAACATTATTATTATCCCTTAGAAGCCTGCTTATTATGAGAGAAAGAAAGGGCATGGATATAGGAGAGAAGATGAGGAGGAACTGGGAGTAGTACTGGGAGAGGAAAGTATAATCAGGATATGTTATATGAGAACAAAAGGTATTTTCAATTAAAGAAAAATATAGATAAAGTGGATTTTACCAAATTTGAAATTTTTGAACTGAATTTACCAAATTTAGAATATTGTGATGGTTTGGATGAGAATTGCCTCCATAGACTCATGTGCCCAAATACTTGTTTCCAAGTTGATGGAACTGTTTGAGAAAAATTAGTAGTTCTGCCTTGTTGGAGGATCCCTGTCATTAGGGATGCCGTTAAATGTTTCACATCATTCCTAGGATATCTATCTTTCCCTCTTGCTGTGGTTTAAGATTTGAGCTCTCAACTTCTGCTCCAGCTTTTCCTGTTGCCACTGGTTTGCTCTGCTATCATGGATTCCATCCCTCTTAAATCATAAGTCAAATTACACACTTTGTTTTATAAGTTGTCTTAGTCATGGTGTTTTGTCCCAGTAATGGAAAGGTAAGTAAGACAAACATGATGAAATAAATTAATAACTGGATTAAAATATTGTTTATTCCCAAATGTGAAAATAATTTTTATTTAATTTATATAAGGAACTCTGAATAATTGATACTAATGAAAGAAGTCACCCCTTTGTCAAGAAGAATTTACAAAAAGCAGGCAACTCATCATTTTTAACAATTAGCATTCACCAATAACTACAAAACAAGTAACTGGGGGCTGGAGAGATGGCTCAGAGATGAAGAGCACTGGCTGCTCTTCCCAGGGTCCTGAGTTCTATTCCCAGCAACCACATGGTGGTTCACAACCATCTATAATGAGATATGGTGTCCTCTTCTGGCTTGCAGGCATACATGCAGATGGAACACTGTATATATAATAAACAAATATTTTTTAAAAACAAGTAACTACATTATAGTTGGCAAAAAATTGATGTTAGGGAAATGTTCAATTATACTATAATAAGGCATGCATGTATGCATGGTGGGAGGGAAAATGAAAAGATCCTTCAATGAGAAATGGTAGGAAGGACACCAAAAATGAATTATACTCTTGGATTGTAACAGGAATGGTGAGAGGGAACATCATTCTGGAAAACCAATGAATAGTTTCTTAAAAGTCAAACTTATGTTTACTATATCACTCAACTGTCTGCATCAAAGTATTCAACCTAGAAAAATAAAAACTGCATGAGTGCTCATAGCAGCAATATTTATAATTACTGAAAAGCTGGAATGAGCTCAAATGTCCTTTAATAACTGAATGGAGTAGCACGCTCTGATAGACCATTGATCTTGCAACAGCCTGGGCACATCTCCAAGGCATCAGGCTGAATGGAGTAAACCAGTCTCAAAAGGTTATGTGCTGTATTACTCAATTGATGTGACATTATGAAATAGAAAAGAACATAGTGACAAAGGCCCCAAGGGTTACACTATTCTGGAAGACGTGACTCTGCATGGGTAGCAGGAGTCTTGGAGAGCCATACATACCCTTTACCCAGCTATAGTGACACCACAAACTATAAAGTGTCATAGAGCTGAATATTGAAAATAAGCCTAATTTATAGTATTCCATTTTTTTTAAACTCTAAAAATTGAACAATCTTTACAGTATAGACTCATGTGTTGAGGAACAGTATACCTATATCAAGAAGCATGTCAGTAAACACCAACACTAATGTTTTTGGAAAAAAGATATATATAAAATTATAAGAATATTAATTGAAAGAAACAAGGGAAAACAAGGTATAAAGACTACTGACAAATAATTGAGGCATAATTATGTAAACAATGTGACATTTAAAATTATTAAAATATCATAAAATATCACATACCTGGTCTTAAAACTTGCTCTACTAAAAAATTTGGTACCATGAATAAGAAACCTGATCATCAAAAATAAAAGAGCAAATGGAAACATCTCAGTAAGCTAAAAATAATTAATTTTAAAACTAATCATCCCTCTGAAATTTAACAGACCCAGATACATCACAGGTGAACAATTTTGTTAAAATATTATAATGTGATTACTTTGACGTTTGGGGACTTGAACATGTGATTCTTTTCTCCTTGCTTTGAGAAGAGGAACAATTTAAAGAAGACAGAAAAACATAGACAGTAAGACAGACATCAAGTCCTGGCTTTGCTTCTTACAATGAAACACCAGATTTGCAGTAAGTCTGAAGTCGGGCCTCCTCTGCCTTCCTGTGAAAGGAGACTAGTGCAACAGATCTGAGCACCCTGTGCATGCATGAGCATGCTAAGTGAATATTTCCCAAATGGATGCATCACCTAGAATCAAGAGCTAATAACTTACAGGAGTTCATAGCACAAGACATTAGGAAAGGCAGCCTCTTAAAGATGCTATTTTTAAAAACCTAGGCAAAAATATGATTTTTTTCTGAGTTCATAATGTTATAAATTGAGACCTGTTTATAACATTGGTACTGCTACATAAACCAATGACAGATTATGAACAGGTGAAGATCCAGTTTGCAAATTCAGATTGTGAACACTAATGATGCATATGTATGTATATGAAACTCACTTCAAACCTGCACCAAAGAACAAAGTATGATGTTATGAAGCACAAGATTCAGACAAACAGCTTTGTGGCCAAGCAAACAAGGATCCTGCAAATTTAACTCCAGAAAGATAATGGATGTTTTGCATGGAAATTGACCCCAACAGGTATTTAAACACCTGGTCCTCAGTTAGGGGCACCCTTTTTGGCGCTCAGAAGGATGAAGTGGATCTCTGAAAGGTGGGGCTTCCAGTTTCCTCTGCTTCTTGGTCCCTGAAAGTGGCTTCTTAAACCTGCTGTCTCATTATACCTGTCCAGAAACCCATACCTTCACCACCATACTAGACTACATACTCTTAAACCATGAGAGAAAATGAACCTGTTTTTCCTTCCCAACTATGCATTTTGTCAAACATCCACCCACTGCACTGAGAAAAGTAATTAATGCAGATTCCAGGTGAAAAACTATGACATACATGTGATTAGGAGAGTGGCAATGTTGTAAGCAGATTGTGGGGTGCCATTTAAGTCTCTAAAAGAGATGTCAGAACTAATTTCCTGCAGTTTTTACCTGAGTTCTCAGATATCAGGCTTAATGATGTTCTGAGGAAAAGATGCAACAGGTTCAGGGTCATATTAAACTCTTGCATAAGCCCAGCCAACTTCACTCTGAATGGGGGACTGTCTTTGTGCTCAGTCCACTTTCCCATCCAGAGGTCTTTGTGAACAGCAGGAAGTCATTCGGGGATTGCTGAGTTGGGTTATGGAACCACAAATGTTCCATAAATTCTCCTGAGCTATTCTGTAATCATAGCTGTTGATGATGTGATGAAATGCCCTCAAACACAGTCACACACATAACTAATTGGAAGAAATTAAAGTCTGATTTCCTCTGATGGGTATTTCAAAATCTAATTTTCTGTTAAGACAGAGACAAAATGGTGTTTGATGGCATGGTACAGACTTTGGTACAGCCTATGACAAATGGTGTACTCATGTGGGAAGAAGAGTTGCATCTCCAAAGGAGAAACAAAAGAGTTGGTGTCAATGACATTCTCAAAGTAGACCCAGCAGTGGGCCCCCAGCAAGCACTATCTCTTGTCTGCCTCATGGCCCCTTCACTCCAAACTGAGAACCTTACTCTCAACATTAACTTTTGCTGAACACACTTAAGGCCTCTCAGCACCACAGCAAGCATTTGGCAACACAACCAAGGTAATGGAATCTGCCCTCTACACAAGGCTGAGAGAAGATTACCAAGCCCTTGACTGTACACTTATTATTATTTGTCAACTGTCTACCATCATTTCTATAGTACTATGATATGTGGATTCAAGTCACACAGGTGAATGTTCACTGTGAACTCACATCCTATGGCTCCATGCCCAGCAGTGTCAAAGACAATGACAGAAGCATAAAACAATATTTAGTTGGCATGAATTCTGTGCTTGTACTTTCTGATGCCAGGGACTCACTGTATAGTTATATCTTACTCAAGGATAATGCTAACATCACTTGGCATGGTTACTGGTCCTATGGCAGATTCTGGCTCAGCAGTATTCTAGGGAGAACAATACACATGATGAAGAAGATGTTATGCTCACACCTTGTAAATGAAAACTGGTCACATAGGAAGTTTAGTCAGTGCTGAAGTGAGTATTCTCAGGTTTGGTAATAAGCAGTGCACCTAGAAAAGGAAAACCCTGAACATAGGCGGCCTAAAGGGCCAACACAATTCTTCCATGCTACCTCAGAGACTGCTCATCACTATGCTTTCTGCTCTGTAATGCTGGCTATTCTTAGGCCAACAGATGCTATTGCCAGTAGAGCTTGTTATATATTCCCGAAGCAGACCCCTGTTATTAATAAAGCATATCCACCCACACTAGTCACCAGAGTAGTCCTGCACTCTCCTACCATCATGATGGTTTTAAGTATGAAGTTACAAGAGAAACAGAGCAAATTTCATTAATGATAATCATGAGGTGAATTATAGTCTATATTTCCAAATTAACTTTAAAGACCTTTATACAGAATTACATACAATAAATAGAGGAAATCATTTCAATAGTGATAATGTTTGTTTGAATATGCTTTGAACAGCTTTTTGCTGTATATTCCAGGTTAGACTTGACCCTATGATCTTACTGCCACTGACTTCTACATGCTGCCTACTCATTTCCATTCTTAGATTTGTTTTTCTTTATTTTTTTTAAAGAAACATGGACACTTGGATTTGTTGTAGGGTATTTGTACACTCTGTGAAATTGTATTGCTGTGATTGGTGTAATAAAAAGCTGAATGTCCAATAGCTAAGCAGGAGAGTATAAACTGCACTTCCGGGCACAGAGAGAATTCTGAGAAGAAGAAAGGTAGAGTCACCATCCAGACATGGAGAAAGCCGAATGGGCAGTATGGTGATGAGGTAACAAGTTATGTGAAAGTACATAGATTAAAAATTATGAGAAAATTTAGGTTGTAAGAACTAGTTAGGAATAAGACTATGCTAAGGCACAGCTTTTATATTTAATAATAAGTCTCCATGATATTATTTGAAGATTTCTACAAAAAGTGCCTATCCACATGGCACCTAATGTGGGGATTAAATACCCAAACATAGGGACTGAAAAAGCTAAGAAAAGTTCTGGAGAAGCAGACAGAGTTGGCTTCCTAGTCCTGCAGTCTCTCAGGTGGGCCAATGCTTATTAAAGAGGCATGGCTACTTATTATTGCCTGCAGGCTTGAGCCAGGCACCATCATGGAACCATGCCGTGGACAAACTAGCCTTTTAAGGTTGGCCCATGCAGTCAGAGAATGCTACAGATGGTCAGAAAGCCAGGTACAGACACCAAAAACCTCAAATATGCCTAAAAATGTAATTAGATTCTAAAAAAAGAAAATAAAATGGGTACAGACAGTAATAGAAAAAATAGTTTAAACACAGTAAAGTCTTTAAAGAAAGAATAAAGGAATATAAAAAATAAGTGAAAAAAGTATGAGAAATTGAAAAAAAATAAAAAGAATGAGAAAGACTCAAGACAAGTGCTTTACTGACTAAACTCTCACCCCAGCTCTGTCAGGCACTTTGTCACAAAAACAAAAGTGAACAATTAAAGTGATGCTCTATTACTGTATCAGGGCAAACCTTTACTCTTTTGCTCATTAGTATTTGCTTGTTTGTTTATGAACTTGAAAGACCCAACATTTACAACTATTATTTATACTTGTCTTATTTTCTTGATGGAATGTTCAGTTTACTAATATGTAGTCACTTCCATTGGCTCTTTTGACTTTTTGGTTTGAACTGTGTATCTTAGTTACTGTTCTAGTATTGTGAAGAGGTACTATGACCAATGCAATTTATAAAAGAGGGCATTTAATTGGGGACTTTCTTAGGTTCAAGAAGTTCGTTCATGATCATCAGAGCAAACAGGCAGACATGGTGCTGTAGCAGCAGCTAAGAGCTTAAATCCTGGTAATCAAGCAGCAGGCAGAAAGAGACAGAGACTGGGCCATACCTGGGCTTTTGAAACCTCAAACCCACTCCCAGTGATACATCTCCTACAAAGTCACATTTCCTGGCCCTTCCTAAATATTCTGCCAACTGGGAACAAAACATTCAAGTATATGAACCTACATAAGCCATTCTCATTCAAATAATCAGAATGTATTTTGTCAGATATTGAAGAATCTATGTTAACTTTGTGAGGCTCTTACTTCTTTGTCAAATAGACTTCAATACTGTTACTAGTCTGGGCATGCATTTTTTTAGCCAAGTGTCTTTTTAGACACAATACATAATTGGACCTTGCTTTTTAATGCATGTAGTTAAGCTGCACCATTCAATTGTGTAGCGAAGATTATTTTCATTTAAGGTTATTATTGATAGAGGTCTGCTAATTTTTGTGCATATGTGTGACTATTTAATGAGAAATGTTCCCCCACAGACTCACATATTGAAGAACTTGGTCTATATTTGGTGGTTCTGTTCTGAGAAATTATGGAACTGTTAGAATGTAGAGCTAAGGATGCGGAAGAAATAAATCTCTGCTGGAGGCCTTTGAAAATTTACAGCCTTGCCCCACTTCTGGTTTGCTTCCTTTGCTTTCTCTGTGCTGCTGAAATCTACTCTCCAAGCTTCCTGCCTCGCCCTACTGCCATGCTGCCCCGAAGATTATGGATTCTTTTTCAGAAAACGTAAGCCCAAATGAATACAGGCAAGATGCCTTGGTCATGATATTTTATCACAGTAACAAAACAATCAATAAAGAAATTGGTACCAGAGTGGGATGCTGCAATGAAAAAAGAAGGGAATTGTATAACACAGGGAGTTTAGACCTTAGATGTTTTCTTTACTAATTCTGAATTTTTTGAATGCTAATGAACAGAGAGTGGCAGCTGCTGAGAAATGATGGATTGTGGAAGAAAGTGTAAAATTAAACCATCTTGTATAATTTAGGGATATCTTAGCTTCCTAATGAAAGTTGGAAAATGTGTTGCATTGGGGGAGAAGTTTTTTTAAAGTTTTTACAAAAATGTAAATAATTTAAGTTAAGCATAATAGATATATCACTACTGGGAATGTCTCAAACAAACTTTCTTGTGTCCCTGGAATCCCATTATAAAAGGTGCAGCCTTTTGTTTTATAATCATACCATCTCCACATAAGCCTTGAAATCAAAACCATGGAGAAGTAATTGAAAAAAAACAACATATTAAGACAAGGAGGACTGTTGCTTATTTAACTCACAGAAAAATGGGGTCACTATAGCAATGAGTATTTCTTTTTCATTTCTACTGATGTATTGTTTAACCAATACTCATGGCTTTGCTTTACAATTATATCTGGGGTTCTGAAGATGGCTCAGTAAGTAAAGCACTGTTCATGCAAGTTTGAACCCAATAAAAAGATTGACATGACAGTGAGCACTTGTAATCCAAGGAATGGGGAGACAGGGTTGGGGTACCTGGTGTTCTGGGTCCAGCCACCTTGAAATATCAGTGAGGACCATTCTCAGTGAATGATCCTACCTCCAAGACTGATGTAGGTGGCTCCTGGAGAAAGATACCAGATGTTGACCACAGTCTTCCCCACAATGTGCCCACACATTTATGTCTGCAGAATGATTTGATAAAATACTGTTCTTTTGGAAATTTAATTTTCTGCCCATATCAGTAATGAAACAGTGGCATGTCTGAACACATGCTGATCTCATTTTCAACCAGACAGCTTGCTCCTCCCTACATCAGTGTTATAGTTCCTCTCTCAAAGTCTTGTCTCTGTCACTACCTGGGAAACAAGTTGTCTTGGCTTAGCACATGCCTTATTCTCATTTTCTGAGTTTGTTTCATCCATAGCTGAAAGTTTAATACCATCTCAAGTTGACAATGTCAATCCCTGCTAAGATTCATATTATATTTCCTAAACAGAACACCTATAGCACACACTAAAATAAAAAAATTAACAAATAGGGTCTCATAAACCTGAAAAGATTCCATACAGCAAGGAGACCATCACTCAGAGAAAGTGTCTGACCTCAAAATGTGCAATGACTATTGTCAGCTCCATATTTATATAATGCCAATATCCAAAATATATAAAGAATCCAAAAATGGTTCATCAAGGGAAAAACAGTGAAAAGGGGGGTACAAATCTAAACAGGGAATTTTCAAAACAAGGAATTCATAGCCAAGAAGCACTCAAAAAATGTTTAACACTCTTAGTCATGAAGTAAATGTAAAACAAAACTACTTTCAGATTTCATCTTACACCAGTAAGAATGACTCAGATCAAAACCACAAATGACAGATCATGCTGGCAAAGGTGTAAACTAAGTACAACACTCATCTGTTGCTGGTGGCAGTGCAAACTTTCATAGCCACTATGGAAATCAGCATGGTGGGATGCACTATACCTCAAGATCAGTGAATGTCATTCATGGGCATATGCCTAAAGGATGCTTCATACTACTACAGAGACACTTGCTCAGCCATGTCCTTTGCTACTCTATTCAAAATACCCAGAAACTGGATACAACTTAGATGCCAATCAACTGATAAGTGGATAATGAAAATGTGGAACATTATTAACACAGTGGAATATCAATTAGCTGTTAAAAATAAAATCATGAGAATTTAGATACATGGATGGAACTAGTAAAAAGAATCATATGGAATGAGATAACCCAGATCCAGAAGGACAAATATTATTTGTATTCACTTACATATAGATGTGATCTGGTAAGTCTTCAATAATCAACCCAAAACCTGTATAACCATAGATATTAGATAAATAATACAATACAAGGGAGCAGAGTTGCATCTCCCTAGGAATGGGATATAGAGTAGATAGTTATGGATGGATATGGGGAGGCTGAAATGGGAGGATCAAATTGGGAAAAGGATAAAATGGGAAAGGGGAGGGAATACACAGAGAGATAACTAAAAGTAAGGGGCATTTAAGGAGTCATATGGAAAACTAATATAATAGAAGCTTCCTAAAATAAGCACATGAATAAAGTTGATGTAAATTAAATCACCAAACAATGTGAAATGCAGAGCTCCAACTGTACATCACTTGTCACCAAATGAAGTTTCTAGTGTCAAAAATGAGTTACACCTAATGCAGTGGTTTTCAATCTCCCTTTAATACAGTTCCTGATGTCATGGTGACTCTCAACCATAAAATTATTTTCATTGATACGTCATAAATGTAACTGTGCTACTTCTATGAATAATAATGTAAATATTTTTGGAGATAAAGGTTTGCCAAAGGTATCTCAACCCACTGGTTGAGAACCATTGAATCTAGATTTTTGTCAAAGGAGTTCCATGGGAACTACTAAGAAACCTAGGCTGTTGTCAAGGCTATTGGTTGTTCCCAACATACTGACAGCAATGCCCCATTGCCTAAGATAACACATGCATTACTCCTTGACCATGGAGAATTAGAACTGCTGCCTACCTATAGCCTTTACCCCTGTGGAAAAATGTTCATGGTACTGGAAGGCACTGTGCATGCTATGAAAGGAAAAAAATAAAAAAACAACCCAGATACAAAATCTTCAGTCTACAATGGTGACCTTATTGTAGGATATGCTGGTTTCAGTAATGGCTTAATGCTTATCAAATAACCAACCAAGATCTGATTAGTTTTAAGGACCACTCCATGAGATGGAACTCATAATTGAGACTGCTCAGGTGGCAAAGAGACTGACACTAGATAGCCCAGGGACCTATGGGAAATCAAAACACTACTGTTCTGCTAATGATTTCTAATGACATTCTCCTGTATTCATAGGTCAGTACCTTGCAGAGCCATCATCAAAGAAGTTTTTTTCTGCAACAGATGGGCACATGTACAGAGACCCACAGCAATACAATATGCAGAGAATGAGAAACCTTTGAATAATCAGCTCTATTTGACGTCTCCATCAAGTTTCTTCCCAGAGGGTCAGGGAACTCTCCAGAAGAGGACACAGAAAGAGTGTAGGAACCAGAGGGAACTGGAGGCACCTAGAAAACAAAGCCTTCTAAGTGTGACCCATGCAAATATGAACTCTCAGAGACCTAGGCTGAATGCACAGGGTATCCACAAGTTTGTGCTAGATGGGGTCCTAGAAGTGAGAGCAGAATTGGCCACAAGCCTACATCCCTAACCCAGAGCTATCTCCAGTTGTTAACCACTTGCAAATTAAAAGTTGGTTTTCTCTAATCTCTCTGGGGATTCAAAGCACTCTTAAGGGTAGATCCCATGTTTAGCAGGAGATGGCCTATACAAAAAAACTACTCAATGACATTTTTGTAGGTTGTTTGTCTAATTAAATATCTCAGGACATTTTTTAACCTTATATTTCCTTTGTGTATATTTTATGGCTTCCAGTTTTGCTTTTGACTTCTTGTTTTTATGAGTGTTTTTCCTTTCTTTCTTTCTTTTTTATGGGATGCCTCTTTGTGCCAGTGTGTGTGTCTCTCTACATCTATGTGTGTTTCTTCTGCTTTTCTTTGTCTGTTTTTCTTCTCTTTTTTTGTTTTATCCTACTCCAACATGTTTGTGCTTGTTTTGTCTTTATTTTATTTTTTTTATTATTCCTTAGATGCCTGTTTGTTTTCTATCAAGAAACAGAAAGGGTGCAGATCCAGATGGGCTTCCCATTGCGGAAGCATTGAGGGAGGGGAAACTGTAATCAGAATACATTGTATTTAAAACAGCAATGTTCAACAGAAGAAAATAAAAAGTGATAAAAATCTAAAGAGAGAGAGACTTAAATCCAATGTTCTCTATTGTTCTCCACGTAGAAGAGTCTCATGGGCATTACATGTGGAGTTACGGCTTCCTAACTGCCTATGCTCTGACATTTTGCATCCTCTGGCCCAACACCAATATCTAGATTCACCCCACTGCCGGCTGCATGCTGCTTTCCTTCTAAGGGGCTCATCCCTGACACTGAAACACTCATGTAAGTTATAGGCCTTGCCACTGAGTCCCTTAAGTAGCACTAATATATAAAAATTAGCCACCTTCCAGCTCATGTTCTCCTCTCAGTGTTCCACAGGTTTGTGGAAAATTGAAAGATATATGTGAGACTAGGCTAGCTGACTAGCTGACTGGTGACTGTTCATGTCTTATGTTGTTTCTCTGTATTAACATCTCTCAACTTGATCTAGTGACTCAGTCATGTTTCACTGAATCCTAATATGTGAACTGTTAGGAACCATAGAAAACTTATCTCTCATTTGGATTAATTATCAGCTTTTCTGGGAGCTGATGTTCAGAATTTCTGAGAACTTTATTTTTAAAATGAACCCCTGTACTGAGTCTCTTAGCCAATGTACAGAGTTTAAAAGAACATAAACGACTGTCCCAATATTCTAGAGGTCAGACACCTTAAACTGAAGTACTAGCAGGACTAATGCCCTCATAAGTCTCTGAAGAAATATATGTAACGTGAATGTTTTTGTCCCAGAAGGTCCCACCGCCTTTCTCTGCTCCAAAAAAAGACAGGGAACACTATAGTAATTACAAACCTGTTGGGTGTTGGCTATGGTTTCTTATTGGCTAGCTCTGTCTTAATTATTAGACCATTTTCCTTCAATCTATGTATTTCCACATGGCCTTATCTTACCAGGGTATTCCAGTCCTGCAACTTCTTTGCCTTCTACATCGTGACTGCTCAGCATCACTACAGATAAGAGAAGAAAGCAGTTTCCTGTTTGTCCCTGCTTATATTCTGATTCTTCCCAGCTATGCCACTTCCTGCCTATCTGTACAGACCTCCAGACTTCTATGGCTAGCTAGTGGCACTTTCTTCCCAGCTACTTCACTTCCTGGGATCACATGATGACTCCTCTCTGCCTACACTTCCCAGAATCTTCTTTGTCTCCTAGTCCTACTTATCATCCTGCCTGGCCACTCAGTGTTTTATTCATCAACCAATAACAAGCATATACACAGAATAACATTACCCACCAAATTTATTTGCCTATTCTAGGTTCTAGAGACTGCACATTTCTTAGCTTCATTGAATACACAATGCCAGCTCTACTCACAAGATCCTCAGTCTTCTGTATCATATAAGAGCAATTTATTTTGGATTTAGAATCTTCTGAGATGTTATAAGGTAATCTTTTTATTTCAACATCATTAAATTAACCACATCTGTAGCTGCATATTCCTTATTGATGACAGATCAGACTAAGTACAGGACTCAGTGGTAAAGAATGTTTGGCTGCCATGGACAAGGTCCTGGGATTTATTCCTGGCATGGAAAGATAAAGACATACAGTGTCAATTTCTTTTTGTTCTATATTTCATCAATGAATACACCAAATTTGATTATTTTCACTTCCTATTACCCATTCTAACCCTTTTACGAACTTTCTAAAAACCATTTCACTTCTCAACCATACTCCTCTTTTGTTGATAATTCTTTTTCTTTGACCCACTGAGTTTTTATGGTTGCCTTCATTAACATGAGTGGAGGTTATTTACTGGAGCAAAGGTAATACATCTGTGACTACACCACTGAAGAAAATGACATCCTCTTCCCCAGCACCCATTAACTGCCCACTGTCCCTCAGTGAGGAGTGGGATTCATGAGTCCTACTCTGTATGGAAGACTGTTGATGGACACAGTCTTGTGCAGGTCTTGTACAGTTAGCCAGAGATACAGTGAGATCATGAGTGCAATGGTCTTTCCATGGCCCCGGGATGCTATCTTGAGCATTTTTTCTCAACCAGGAGTTTTTATGTTCTGTCTATTTCCTCCTATGTGCTGTGCACTGAGATTCACAGGTGGTGATACTATCATTCTTATTTAGGCCAAATCATAAGCATGAGTGTTTAGAAGGTGATTTACAGCATAGCCATTCAAATCTTATACATTTTAGGGGAAGAACATAGTATTCTGAAGGTCACCATGACACTTTAATCTAAGGAAATGAGATAAATACAGAGAGGATACAAATGTTGGTAATTAAGACATGGGGATCTGTTTATCATCTAGGAGTAGAGGAACTGATATCCTACAGAGAGTCCAGATACACCTCCTGTGCACATATTCTGGATTGTCCTATATGGCAGAACCAACCAGTCTTCTGAGGTGCCAACTAAAGAGGCACAATTGCCATCCTTCCCTTTTGCTTAAGCTAAATTGTTAACGGCTTAACTGTTCTCATTCCAGACATGTTTTCACATATGAACACTTCACATTGGAGTTTCCTTTCCCAGTTTAGCACCATTCATCTCTGTTTGTCTACCCTGTGATCACCTGGGGTCATTTTTTGCCTTATTTCTTACCTACTTCAAGTATTTATGCTCAGTTCTCATCCCCCACCTACTGTCATCATTGCTCCAGGCTGGGTGCCCGAAGTTCTCTCAATAATCTTTCTCTGTAGGTCATATCCTCTAATCCTTTTATCATTTTTGGATCCACTCCAATTTATCAATGTCTCCTTCTAAAACAAGCATCCCAAATGCTGCATGAAGTGCTGTGCACCTTGTTTTTAAGCAGAGAGATAATGGCTATTAACAAAGAAGTCAGGGGATTTCCAGAAACACACTCTGGAATTAATCACATGCATTAAGTTAGCCTTCCCAGTGTGTTACATACTCTTTTGTGGTTTCAACAACTGCATTAATTTCTTCCAACCATCAAGAGGAAAGGATAAATCAGATAGTTTAAGGTGCATTAATTATGGCTAAAAGTATTAGCAGTTTCCATTTATTCCACATGTGCCCTGGGCCAACACATATGTTATGCATGTATTTGTTAACTAATTTCATCCCATACTTTTCACTTGTACAGCTGGGAAAATGTGGAGTTTGAGAAAATAGGAAACTTTGGAGATCTATTAAAATGTTGAGTGGGTTTCAATGATGGATCAGTAAGTTAAGGCATTTGTCATCAATCTGAAAACTTGTATTTGATCCCTGGAAACCACATAGTGGAAGGCAAGAATGGACTCCAAAAGTGGTTATCTCATACCTCCATGTGTTAACTGTGGTGTGTGTGTGTGTGTGTGTGTGTGTGTGTGTGTGTGTGTGTGTGTGTAGTTAAAATGACAGGATTCAATGATAAGTTTATCTGCAGCATCTACTGAATATGGTAGTATTCCACAGGAAAAAGAGCTGAGTTGGTTTAATATCTAATAAATACTATGAACATTATTTCATTTAAAGGATGCTTCACTAAACACTCGATTTACTCAGCTATTTTATTTTTCCCAAAATGTTTTGCTTGTATAGACTTGGCCTTTGAATTAAGAGTAACCTTTCCAGTGGGTCATTACCTTAAAAGGTCATTTACTCTGTAACCAAGCCCTAGGGTGCCATTCAAAGGGTGTAATTTCTCAGTGTCCATGATGAGGTCTTCTCACAGCTTTAACTATTTCTTTTCAAAAATATCCATTTACACAGTAGGCTGTAGATATATTTACAATTGTGAGAAATCAAGTCAATAAATATAACATCTTACCCATGCCTGAACTAGGTTATCTAAGTTTCATAAGGAAATGCAATTTCTGCTTACGAATTCAGTCATCACAATAAAAATACCCAGGCTCAGGAAAATATGGGAGAAAGATGCTCAACAGTTTTTATTTTCAAGAGATAAACTTTTGGCAGACACCACAAAAGTTCAAGTTTGTTTATACAAAAATACCTGTAAGGTTTTGAAGCTATATTTAAGAAGCCACCAGACATATCTGTATCATATTTTCAGAGTTTAGAATCTAGAACTTGCTAGTTCAATATTAGAATAGTAATAACAAAAAAGATTAATGAGAATTATTGCTATCATTTGGCTTTGTGTCATGGGCTATTGACAAAAATATATTCAAGGGAAGGACCCTAACAATAGTAATAATAAGAACATCTAATTTTTATTCAGTATTTTCCAGTTTATAACGTTTTCTTCCAGAATTTAATTTATTCTTCTAGTGACATCAAGCACTACTCTAAGAATGAATTAATCACCAACTTATTGGTTGCAGAGTCTGTTATAAAACAAACAGGAAAACAAACAAACAACAAGAAAACCCCCAGGCTTAAAGTTACTGTTCAATACCTACAGCAAGCCACCAAGATATTAAAGACTGGATTGGCCCAGGTCTCTGAATCATTATTCCAATTTGTTACCTATAGTAAGCTGGACAGCCTTGATAGAGGCAGAAAGTAAGGTAATAATGACATAATACTATTAGAGAAGGCAAAAAGGAACTTATTGGCACCACTTTTTACTTCCTCTTGAATTCAAGGTTCATGGTAAATCTCTCTTAGTCTTAGATTGTTCTTACTGCCATAGTACAATGGGTAATTCTACTATTATTAGTAGAAGAACCAGAAACACATCCCTTCATCTATCTGTACCTTATATCCTTATCTACAAAATGACTTATTATGTTAAGTGTGTAATCTTCTCTAAAGACAAGAAATCATTTCTATAAAGTGATAGCTTCAGGGAGGTAAACAACCTCAAAGATTTAGTTTTTGTTTTCTTTTGTGGATGGCAGGGGGTAAGCATTGATGTTCAGAGAGAACCTTATCTGTTAAAATCCTAAACACAATAGGTATTTCATAAATCAGAGGAATCCCTAATAATTGTGCTTATTTTATTGCTTTTACAAACATGGTTTTAATATTTATAACTTGCAACCCAGACCCTGGCCTGAGTTCAATGTCCAGCTTTTTTTCTTTAAATTTTTGTTGTTCTTTAACACTCACAGTAGTCCTATAGCTTGTGAGCATTTGCCTTCATCTTCACTAGAGAGATGAGGAAATAAGTGTAAAGAAAGAAAGTTTCTAAACTTACAGAATCACTAAGTAAAGAAGTCAAGGTTATCTCACTGGCTCTGTCTCTCCACATCCTCTGTTCAAAGCCTCTAATTCTCTCTCTCTCTCTCTCTCTCTCTCTCTCTCTCTCTCTCTCTCTCCCTCCCTCCCTCCCTTCTTCCTTTACCTCTCTCTCTCTGATACAGGGGTTCTCTGTATAACAGTCCTGGCTCTCCTAGAACTTGCATTATAGACCAGGCTGACCTCGAACTCATAATGATCTGCCTGCCTCTGCCTTCTGAGTGCTGGGATTACAGGCATTTGTTACCATGGCTGGCCTTCCTTGCCATTTCTGCAGGTAATGTACAAATCAAAATTTCACACAGATGAAGTACAACTTTAATGCATTTTAATGTTTTCTTCTGATGTCCCTTTGTCATGATTTTCATTCCTCCCACTTGACCCCTCAGTTTCCAACCACCATCCACCATCCACACTGTACCTTAGCTACACAATTCCAACATACTAGGCTCTTCTCACACTCACTCTCATGTGAATTGATTCATATGCAAAATAATTACTTCCCCATTCATAATGAAATTGTCATTTTCTATTTCAGGTAGGTAATAAATGCAGAGAAGGCTGACTATGGGATTTTCAGTGAGGAGTGTGAAAATAATCTATGTATTTCTGCACAAATTCTTTTTCATTCAGTACTGATTAACTGAACAGTTACCATTTTGAGTATTTGATTTTTAAAAGGGTGAAATAGAATTTGGCCTGGACCTGGGAGATATCACAAGGTGAAAAGGTCATGTATTGCCCTTGACATAGTCCATAAATGATATCCAGAGTCATATTCCAATAATTCACACATATGAAAGTAAAAAGGGGAATGTGTTCAAGGAAGGCAGGCTTAGGGGAGGACAAAGGAAGCCTTTCATCATTTTATCACAAAAGCCACAATGTTATTGCAGGAGGGTTACTGTGCATCCTCTCTCCGATGCAGCCACCCACCCCTTCCCATTTTTTTAAAAAAAAAATAAAACAAAATCAAAAAGGAAGCATTGTGGTTTAGCTGACAGTCACTGCCCATGCATCATGGGCTCTGTCTCTTCCTAAAGCCACACTGTGGTGTTGTATAGCATGATATTTGCAGACTAAAGAAGGTGACATTTTCGAGATAAAGACAGCCAGCCCCGTGGTAGGATCAGCTGTCTCGAACCGGGTTCAGTTAGAAATGATTATCCTCCAGTTGTCCTATCATCTGTTTCTCTTCCTAAAAGGTTTTTCCTTTGGGGAAAAATCTCCAGATGCACTAAAACTGCTATCTACCACACACACCCCAAACCTGGCAGGGAGCCTGAAGGGACAGAGAGAGGCTTTTCTATGGAATATAACATCTAAGCATTAGGAGCAAAGGCAGATCCTGGCCTCTCTGTATGCTGCCTAGCTGGCTGCAAACTACCCTTTGAACCTCTGGTATGAAGATTGCCACTATGGGTAAGTCAGGACCGTTCCACAGCTTAGGATTCCAGATTGAAAAAAGGAAAAGGGTGAGTCAGGAAACTCCAGCCTCCATCTATCTGATTTCTGACTGAATGAATGTCATCAATTACCTACACTTCTTATATACCTTCCCTGTATCCTCATGATAGACTGCAACCTCAAACTGAAAGCTAAAATAAGCCTGTACACTTTGTCGAGTATTTTGTCATAGAAATAAAAAAAAAAAGGAGCTAACATAACTACCTTCACTTTTGTCTCCTCTGGAACATGTATCCATACATGAATATGTAATACGCTGTATATAAACATTTGTGTATATATGGAAATGTGCAAAGATAAACTAAATTATACCCAAACAGCATGTGACTTATTCATGTTATGGGGTATGGTGACTGGGAAGGGTGTTTCCAATAGCACATAGCTAATAAGTGAAGAGAAATTCCCAGGCAGATCTGTTCAAGATCTATACCATTTGTTTCTTTTATACGGGCAGGCACTGCAATCTAATACATGAAATAAAATAGAGGTTTCAAGCATAAACTAAACTCTGCAGATAAGACTTAAGCACAGCACAGCTCATGTCTTGATGAAGACCATCCAAGCTCTCTTGAGTAGAAACAGTTCTGCTGGCTTCCCTTATCGCCCCTCATTCTTCCCAACAGGATCTATTGCTCTCCACACTTCCTTTGTATCTGTCCTAGAGTCAACATCTCTGCAACAGAGTATCTAATGTCTCTGGTCACTTCATTTTATTGTCTCTCTGCTCAAGGCCACTGAGGTACTGGAACCTTTGACAAATATTTTCTCTATGTCAATCACGAACTGAGTGTATAAAAATATTCTCAACTCAGGAGGCATCTATGAAACATAGAAATCAAGATCTTTGAATAAGATACATGATATCAGACTGAAGGGCATTGTGGAGCTTGGCATATAATTGAAATAAATAGCATGAACAAAATGTGCACAGGAAATGAGAGTGTCAGAGAGCTTTAACTAGAGGGTAATCCTGTGGTTGGGCTTTCACTCTGAGGGACATTGTGTGTATCAGTCTTGTTGATATGGTATAATATTTTTTCAATACAAATTTCTTGCTGAAGATTTCTTTTAAGTCTGAGCATCTAAATCATACATGTTGGTACACACACATGATTCTGAATACTCAGAGGACTGAGGTGAGAAGATCAGCATCAGCCAGAACAACATGATATATCAGATAAATGGATGAAAATATGATTATAAAAAGACATAAATGTCACTCACTGCATGATAGAATCAAAGCACACAGAGAGTGCTACTGCTTTACACACATGTGGAAACAGAGAAGCATGATTGGAGAAGATACTTGAAATTTGTTTTAATAAATACAGTGTGTTTTCGAGGAAGCTAGGAGTAGACGAACTTGGTCAAATGTAGAAAACTGAGCAGAAATATTGAGTTGGGGGAAGAATAGAGGAGAGCAGGATGAGAGATACATATTAGAGGGAGCCATTATTGGTATGAGGAGAGATCTGGCACTAGGGAGACTTCCAGAGATCTACAAGGATGACAAAAACTGACAATCCAGGCAATAGTGGAGAGAATAACCTAAACGCCCTTCCCCTAAAATGAGATTGATGACTACTTTTTATGCCATCCTAGAGCACTCATCCAGTGGCTGATGGAAGCAGAGGCAGACATCCACAGATACACACTGAACTGAACTCTGGAACTTAGTTGCAGAGAGGGAGAAATGAAGATCGAAGGTGTTGGTACCATGTTGGAGAAACCCACAGAAACAGCTGGCCTGAACAAGGGGGAACACATTGACCCAAGATGCTGTCTGGGAAACCAGTATAGGACTGATGCAGACCCCTGAACATGGATGTCAATAAGGAGGCCTCTGCACTCTAGGAGACCACTGGTGGTGGATATTTCCCTGGTGTAAGAAGGGACTTTGAGAGCCCATCCCACGTGAAGGGATGCACTCTTGCCCTGGACACATGGGGAAGGGCCTAGGCCCAGCCCAGGATGATGTGGTGGACTTTGCGGAGCCCCCATTGAGGACCCTACCCTGCTGTAAAGTGGAGGGTGGATGGGGTGGGGGGTAGGTCAGGGTTGGGTAGAAGGGGTGAGGGTGAGGGGAGGGAGAGGGAGAAGGGATTGACATGTGAAACAAGCTTGTTCCTAATTTGAACTAATAAAAAAATTAATAAACTAAAAAAAGAAAACTGGTTCAATGACACACAGAGATTCATAATAGCATTTTTCTGCTTTTATTTTTACTAGCACAATTTATAAAATGATCACTTACTTAAGAACTACATTTTAAGGAAAATATTAATGATTAAGGTTGCCAGGGAAGCTTTTTCTGTTACTATGGAATGAAACAGCAATGAATCTTTCATTGAAAAAATAAATAAGAATAAAATTGTTTCACAAGTTAACCCTGTTGTTTCCGCAATTTAGAATACTATGGTGACACTTTGCATGTACATTATCTCTTGCTGAAACTCATTCACAATGTGTCCTCCCATGTGATCTTTGGGAAGCTGGGACATCAGTAAAAGGTCTGTCTTACTTGGCCCCTAAGGAGAATCCTGGTAAATTCTCTTCTGACTTCTGAATTTCTCACAGCAGTTGAAACTCAGGAAGAACAGAGTAGCAATCACAAAATAATAGTGATTCTTACTAATATCACAGGACACACAGAGGCCCCAGTATACTGTGCAGGCTCTATTTTTGATTAGTCAGGGCCCTCTACAGGAACAAAAAGGGCAGAATGAAAGAGAGAGAGAGAGAGAGAGAGAGAGAGAGAGAGAGAGAGAGAGAGAGAGAGAGAGAGATTAGAAGGGGGTTTATTACAGTGCCTTACAGGATGTGGTCCAGCTTAGTCTGACAATGGCTGTCTCCTGGTTGAAAAACTAAGAATCTAACCCTTATTCAGTCCCATAGGAGGGCTATCTCAGCTGATCTTCAGTCTACATTGGATTCTAATACCAGCAAAGTAATGACTTGGCAGAATAGACAAAGTTGCCAGTCAGAGTGAGGGAAAGCAGACAAAAAGCAAAAGCTCCTTCTTTCATGTTTGTTTATGTAGGTTGCCACACAAAGGTATAGCCCAGCTTTAGGGTGTTTCTTCCCACCTCAAATGACACAATCAAGAAAATTGACTAGAGGCATGCCCAACTCCTTGGATTTTCATTGATTCTACATATAGTCACGTTGACAACCAAGATTAGGCTTCACAAACGTGCACAGAGAATTCTCAAAGAAAACTTGACTAGTATATGTCCCATTTTCATATCCATACACACCAGGATTGATCTCTACAGAGATAAAAAGCTAAGATCCATATAGTTAATTATAAATAATCTGTATTATGCATAATCTAAGTATTTATCAAAAATAAATTTCAATGTCTATTTAAAATTTAAAACATGTAAGTTTATGTGCTTTTTATCTCAATGTTCACTTCAGTTGTGTAAAGAGGAAGAGGTCATTGGGCCATAGAGCAAAGCTAATATTTGGGATCCTAGAAGAATCTTAAAAAGTGCAAATTTAAAATCCTGTCTCTCTTTGTATGTGTTATGCAGTTATCCCCTCTCTTGGATTTATTTTAGATACAATCTCTCACATGAGTTCAGAGATGACAAAGAAGTAGTATAATACCCTGAATAAAGCAAGAAGATTTCCACAATATATAATCTAGCATCATGATTCTCAACTAATAGTCACTCTGCTCACTTCATAAGGAATATTAATTTCTATAATGACTCAGTTTCTCCAAGTTTTCCTCACAGAGTGTATGAGGGGCTGGGGTAAATCTATACTCTCTTTCAACAGGGAAAGATCAGTTAATAATACTTTGGAGAACCATGCTTCACGTTTTGAGCAAGAGTGACCAATCCTGATCTCATATTTAGTTTGACATGTGTGGAACCCTCTTATGCACAGCTATAGGACTGATAATCTCAGAAAGCATCTAAAGGATGAGGAGTCAGAATTACAACCAGGTCCTTCATTAAAATGTTCCACAGGCAACCATTGAACTCTTTTCAAGCATTACCAGCCATTATTCTTATGTTTTAGAGTTTTTCCCACTAGGTCATTAAATGCTTTGAGCTCCATTTTCCTTCTCTATAAAAACAGTATGACACTGGACTAGTAGGCTGTTATGGTTATGCAGCATGAATAATGTAGTAAAAGTAATAATGATCATATAATGGTCATATTTTATATGGTAGTTACTTACCACGATGTAATTAATGCATTCCATCTTCATTATTTAGTATGGGCCTCCTGCCTTGTTTCATAGAGATACTTGTTTATTTGGCCCCCAGATGCTGCCAGCATCATGTCTCCCATAGCTGAAGACAGAAGAAAAGAAGCCATTCCCATAATATATTCTAAAGGATTTCTCTTCATAGTGAAGCAGATTTCTAAAGAATTGTGGATTAAGATAGGATCATCCACAGATTCTTTAAGAGTCAGTTGAGTGCACAATGACTAATACAACCCATGGCCAATATGGTATAGAGCACGCACATACTCACATCACTCATAGTGAAACAAGATACCTGATTTACAAGAAGAAGATACTTGGATTTGGAGAACAGCTTGCCTTGAGGCTCAGAGATAGGAAAGGCAAAAGTGATATTTTGATGTGTGCTAGTTCATTACTTGTAATCATGAAAGGGCCTTGGTGGGAGGCCAGTAGAGAAGACATTGCCTGAGACCTAACTCTGACTCATTAACATCATTCCACCCAAATTCATTATCTTGAATTCATTAATATTGTGAACAATTCAAAGAGAGCCAAGAATGACTTTTAAGAGACAGGGAAGCCTTGGGGAAGATCCTTAATGTAGCAGCGTGCCTTTTGGGAGCTGTGTCCTGACATTTCTAGGGCTTTTGAGAGCACCCTTTGTCTCAACCTCCATGAGGGGTTCTGTATCTGACAGGAACTGGAGCATCCGTGCTGAGGAGCGATTCACCCCTCCTTTGAAAATAGTGAACTGCCATATGGATAGACTCCAATCTACCCAACCCTTCCTTTCCTGATTACTCCCACTTTTATGGGTAATTGCTTGAGTAAGATGACCTGCCAACAGAATGGGCCTGCTGAGATTATGGTGTAGAAAAAAATGGGTGTTTGCTTCTGAGCTTCCTTTATGTTTCCATTTTTGATTAAGCTCTGGCAATGGGTACCAGAAAGGATGCCGTTTCCTTGGCAGCAGATCTGTACAACACTTGCTAATGAGGCCACCACAGTGAGTTTTCTTTCTGGGGAGATGAGTGGGAATGGGCAAGTCTTTCCCTCAAGTGAGGCAGTTGCCCAAGCCTGTCTGCTTAGTTCTCTATTTGAGAGATTTGTGGGGCAATGCTATTCTGCCAACAAGGCCTTCACTAAGCCAGTTGAAGGAAGATCACAGCAGGAGGAGGGGAGAAAATCTAGAGATTTGTTGAGCTGGGTTTCTTGGGGAGCCTCTGAAGCTTGGACAAGCTCAGTGGAGCAATTTGCACCCAAGGGGAATAGACTAACACTGTGATTAAAATTTGAAAGAATAGGATTTGGGAAGAAGGAGGAAAGAACATACTCTGCAAAGATCAAATGGGTCAGACATACCTCCAAATAGTAATATCATAGAGTAATAAGAGAAAGTATTGAGAATTATTAAGTAATCTGGTCTGTATGATGCAAAGCAACCTGAATAAAACAAAATCATTAAATTTAATAAGAAGAAACTACCAGTCCCAGGGTGTTTACTCCTAGCTGCCCTGGAACTCACAATATAAATAAGATGGCCTTATACATGTAGTGATCCCTCTGTCTCTGTCTCTTGTCTCAGCTTTCCTGGTGAAGGTCATATATATATATATATATATATATATATATATATATATATATATATATATGCCTCCACACTGGACTAAACCTGCTGACTTCTATAGGGAGGTGTAGATGTTAATATGTTAATCTCAATTGACAATTGATTTGAATTAAATTACCACTATATTATTAAGCCTCACTGCTTCTGTGGTATATCTGGAAACAATTAACTACATGGGGACAATTTACCCCCATACAAGACAGAGCAAAAGATTAAGAAAGAAAATGCCCCAGGCATTATCTCTGATTCCCTCCCACCATGATGTCATATGCTTCTTACCACCATGCCCCATCCCACCATGATGCAAAAATATTCTGATGATTGCCCAAAATAGATTCTTTATTCTTTAAGGAATTTTACTTAGGAGTTTGCCTCAATGGTCAGAAGTCTACTACAGGAGTTGAGCTGTTGGTAAACTTTCTAGTCAAGCTAGATGCCAACTCCAAGCATCTCAAAAGTTTCTTATTCAATTCAGAAGTCCCTGCCTGTGGAAGTTGGGAAACATGAAGAGTGGAGAGCTTGGTTTTAGAAAGCCACACTTCTTCAGACACACAGACTTCCATGCCATTCTGTTTATGTAAGAGGCAGAGATGTTCATGAACTGGGTGGACACAGATACTTCCTCTGAAATTTTCACGTGCAGTGTGTATTGCTCATAATATTTTTCTTGTCTTTTTGAAATACTGTGTTTATTTAAATATTTTTTATTCTGCTGGGCCTGATCCTTTTCCATTTAAATCCTTCAGATTTACATGCTGGTCAAATGCTGCATTGCTTGTAAGAAATGAAAGTTACAAATTTCATAAAAATCACCTGATCCCAACAAAAAGCATGAAATCATTTAAAGATATTCAAATCCATCTGCCCTAAATTATAATCTTAGCAAAAGTGACATGATTTTCCTTTGTCCTTTTCTTTTGATATCAGCTGAAAATTAGAGTGGACTGCCTAGGTAGATAGTTAGCCTTTTCCTTATATACCCTTCGTTCTTCAGAGAATTACCCCTACAAGTCCTTGGGATTCCTTCTTAATAATGACTAATGAGTAATTCAAATGCCAACTTCGAGATACAGAACAATTTCAAGTTATAGGACAACTTCAGAGGATCAAGGAAATCAGAAGCTGAGACCCATCCTCATGCATCTAGAAAGTCTACTGAGATTTTCAGACTTGGGGTGGTCTTAGAACCTCAAATTTGGATTTAACTGATAGTTGACGGAAAGCAGTCTGTCTTTCCTCTGGTTTAAGATCTACTGAGCATTCAATATTACCCAAAATAAGACAGAGCTTGTATGACGGCAATTGGCTGAGAACATAGGCTGGAGTACTCTAATGCTCACAAGGTATAGACTTACACCCATGACCTCCATTAGAAAAAATCTATAAAAATTTTGTAGCTTGAAGCTGCCATTTTTAATCACTCATTTGAAAAAGTAATAATTCATTCCCTTAGTAAATGAGTATTTACTCTTCATCTATGATCTAGTTTCTAACACAGTGGCTAGAACATCATTAATGCCCTGAAGTTATTGGTTACAGAGTGAATAAATAAACCCAGTCATTTGGTAGGGAAAAAAAAAACTAATTGTGAAGAGAAATTTTTCTAAAGGCAAAGAGCTTGTATGCAAATCTTGAGACTGTCTTATTGTTAGTGACCTTGGACATGTTAAGCAATATCTTCAGGCTACATTGCTTATTGATAAAGATTTATAAAAACTGTACCTACTGCCCATGGTGATGGTAATGGTGGTTGTGATAAAGAAGATGAAGATGATAAGCTGACATTATCTCCTCTTAATGGTGTTGTGCAACATTTATTGTAGAGTATTATACATCAGAATATCACTGAGATCTGGAATTAGCCTTCCAACTTCCTGAGTCTCATGTGCCTGCTGAGTTACAGTCAGCCTCTAAATCTAAACATAATGGAGCTTACTTCTGCCAAACTTCCTTTCTCAGCTTGCCATGCACAGTGTGGGTGTCTGTGAAAATCCCTCTCTGAATGAGAGATCTCTACTTTGGATCTCTGACAACTAGTCTAGCACTTTTAAATTTTGTTCAAAAAGAAAAAAGAAAGGAGCCCATAAAATTCCACACCTTATATTTTTGGTTAATTTGGGACAGTTATTATGAATCAACTCAGTGTTTGGAATTTTTGACCCTGATATCATTAAATCTTCAAAGCAGCCTTTTGAAATGACAGCTAAACTTGAAACCAACTAGAGTTTCCTGAGAAGAGGGAACCTCAACTGAGCAATGGTTTCCATCACAATAGCCTGTAGGTCAGTCTTGGAACGTTTTCTTGACTGGTGACTGATGTGGGAGAATAAAGCCCAATATGGGTAGAATCATCCCTAAGCTCATGATCTCCTGTTGTATAAGAAAGGCTGAATAAACCACTGAAAGCAAGTCAGTAAGCAGCATTCTACTTCTGCACCTTGCTAAAGTCACTGCCTTGTCTTCCATTTGATGATAAGTTGCAACCTATAAGTCAAAGAAAGTTTCCTCTAGAGGTTGTTTTGGTTATGGTGTTAATTAGAGCAATAGAAAGCAAACTAGTAAAAACTGGTGGGACTACACTCACTTGGGTTCCTGGTACCTGTCCTCTTTTTCAAAGAGAAGTTAGCATATTCAGTTATAATTTCAAATATTAAATAAGGCAACACACATGAAAGTTCTTTCTACAATACCTGTCCTGAAAGTCTTGGTAAATGACAGTTCTTAATAACTGTGGGTTGTCATAACCCCTCTCTACATTCTGTCCCCCTCCCTTATCCCCTTTGCACTCTCTATGCAGTTATACAAATGTGACTAATCTGAATGAATTGATTAGTAGCTGTATTCCTCATTTTCTACAGCTCCAAAGAGCACAGATGTCTCAGCACCACAGCCCTATTATATTGAGCATAATATATGTGCCTTCAGTACCCTCTGCAATGATTTATCTTACCTTGTCTTTATTTTAATGTAAGACTCATTGAACCATAAGGATCTCTCCCTGCTCGAGGAAATGCTTTTCTATAAATTTAAATTTTTTTCTTAGAATCTATCAGGTATCAACATATTAATATTTTATATACTCCAACCATACCTTCAGGACAAGAGATTTGTTTACATAGCAAATGAGCTACTGGGAATACCTTTCAGGAGTGTTCATTCTTTGAATAATTCTAATGATGGCTGAGTTTGTGGGAAAATCTTTTTTGAGGATTTGTATTATTTATGGGAAAAACAAGACCGCCCAATTTGTTGAACACCCAGATCTATTCGAAGCAAGCTCACAGTAAGAAGTCATGAATGTTGGTGTGAAAAATATGGCTATCACATGGCCTTTGGCAATGAAGCTGGATATTTTTATACTAATAAGGCTTATCCAGACCATAATATTGGAATACCAGATTTCTAGCAGAAAAAGGAAAATAAGAAAAGCAAAATTCTCAGATTGTTGGGTCTTCTGAATAATAAACTTATTTGTGGCATGTGCTCTATAAGCATGGGATTGTAGAGTAAGAAGAGCACTGTGTATATACCCCATAAAATCTTTACTTACAACATGTACTCCCTGAGAACAAGGATGTATCACCTTTACCCCTCTTATTACCACCCCAATTTTTTCGAGACTGTTATTGAATATAATTATGAAGGAAGATTGATGATCAATCAGAAGAAGCAATGGCATAACATTCTCTTGGCTTTTTGTTAAGACAGAAAATGTATTCATCATACACCTATTTTTTAAAATTATTTAGAGATGTACAAGTCCGTTGTAGATGAGACAAGTTTCCATTTCTGTTTGTCATCTTCCCTGATGGGCCACATTCCATACTTGTGACGGTGTTTATAAAAATACAGCAATGTCTACACTTTCATCTAGACTGGAACCCACGCAGAGGGTCCTTACTGAGGCTCTTCCATGGTAAGCTATACTGAACACAATAGCAATGTCAAGGCAACAGCCATGCCATTACCTGAAATTGCCACCTCTGGCCTTTTTGCCAAAGAATTCCTATTCTTTCCCCAGGAATCACTGGCTGTTCCTTGCATGTTAGATGTAACATCTTCATAGACTGAAGCAGCAGAGACACAACTTAATACCTGAGCTGTGTGAATGAGAAATAATCCCATCATTCACATTTTTTGCTCTGAGACTTGATCCCACTTCTGACATGGCTCACCAGTAGTGCCTTCCATAACCAATCATAACAGTTTGTCATTTTTTCTATCTTTTTAAATTTTAAATTAGAAACAAGCTTGCTCCACATGTCAATCCCAGCTCCTTCTATTTCCCCTCCATCCCTGCCCCCCAACAAACTCCCCAAGCCCCAATCCCATCCACCCTCTGCTCCCCAGGGATGGTGCAGCCCTCCATGGGGGAATCTCCAAAGTCTGTCGTATCATCCTTGGCAGGGTCTTGGCCCTCCACTATGTGTGCAGGCTGAGAGAGCATTCCTCCATGTGGAGTGGGCTCTCAAATTCCATTTGTATGCCCGGGATAAATACTGATCTACTACCTGAGGCCACAGAGATTGCCAAGGCCTCCTCACTGACACTCACATTCAGGGATTCTGGATCAGTCCCAAGTTGGCCTCTCAGCCATCAGTCTGGGTCCGTGAGATCCTCCTTGTTCAGGTCAGCTGTTTCTGTGGGTTTCACCAGCCTGGTCTTCACCCCTTTGCTCATAACTCCTACCTGTGTACAACTGGGTTCCAGGAGTTCAGTTAAGGGTTTAGCTGTGGGTGTCTGCTCCTGCTTCCATCAGACATTGGATGAAGGCTCTAGGATGTCATACAAAGTAGTCATCAATCTCATTATCAGGGAAGGGCATTAAAGATAGTCTCTCCAATATGGCAATCTATAGTGATGGTTGGTATGATCTTTGTAGATTTCTGGAAATCTCCCTAGTGCCAGATATCTCCTCAAACCTATAATGTCTTCCTCTATTATGGTATCTGGAACACTGTTCTCTATTCTTCCACCAGCTCAACCTTCCTGTTCCCCCATGTCCTCCTCTCCCCCTCTCTTTTTCCCAGCCCCCTCTCTCCTCTCTCCATTGTGTAAATGTACCACATTTTCTCTTCAGTTGAGAACATCTAGGTTGCTTCCAGGTTCTGGCTATTACAAATAATGCTGCTATGAATAAAGTTGAACAGGTGCCCTTATTGTAAGAATGTGTATTTTTTGTGTATATGCCTAAGAGTGAAACTGCTGGATCTTGTGGGAGACTGATTCCCATTTTCCTGAGAAATCTCCATACTGATTTCCAAAGTGGCTGTACCAGTTGGCACTCCCACCAGCAGTGGAGGAGTTTTCCCCTTTCTCTTCATCCACTCCAGCATAAACTGTCATTAATGTTTTTGATTTTAGCTATTCTGACAAGAGTAAGACGGTATCTCAGAGTTGTTTGATTTGCATTACCCTGCTGGCTAAATATATTGAGCATGTCTTAAGTATCTTTCAGCCATTTTATGTTCTTCTATTGAGAATACTCTTGCCAAACTCATTTTAGGAGACTACAATGACCTTGGTACCCAAAAAACACAAAGACACAACTAAAGTACAGAATTACAGGCCAATCTCCCTCATGAACATTCATGCAAAAATACTCAATAAAATACTAGTAAATTCAATCCAAGAATACATCAGAAAAATAACCCACCTGATCAAGTAGGCTTCATCCTAAGGATGCAAGGATGGTTCAACATATGAAAATCCATCAATGTAATACACCATATAAACAAACTGAAAAAGAAAAACCGCATGAACATCTCACTAGATGCTGAAAAAGCCTTTGACAAAATCCAACACCCCTTCATGATAAAGGTCTTGGAGAGATCAGGGATAACAGAAACATACCTAAACACAATGAAGTCAATATACAACAAACCGACAGCCAACATCAAACTAAATGGAGAGAAACTCAAAGCAATTCCTCTAAAATCAGGAAAAAGACATGGGTGTCCATCCACTCTGTCCATATATCTTAAATCTTGTACTTGAAGTCCTTGCTAGAGCAATAAGACAACAAAAGGATATCAAGGGGATACAAAATGGAAAGGAAGAAGTCAAACATTCACTATTTGCAGATAATATGATAGTCTACATAAGTGATCCAAAGTTCTACCAGAGAACTCCTATAGCTGATAAACACCTTCAGCAAAGTGACTGGATACAAGATTAACTAAAAAAAAAAATCAGTAGCCCTGCTATATATACACAATAAATGTGCTGAGAAATAAAGCAGAGAAACATCACCCTTTACAATTGCCACAAACAACATAAAGTATCTTGGGATAACTCTAACCAAACAGGTAAAAGACCTGTATAACAAGAACTTTGGATCATTAAAAAAATAAATTAAAGAAGATACCAGAAAATGAAAAGATCTCACGTGCTCTTGGATAGGTGGGATCAACATAGTAAAAATGGCAATCTTACCAAATGCAGTCTACAAATTCAATGTAATCTCTATCAAAATCCCAGTACAATTCTTCATAGATCTTGAAAGAACAATTCTCTACTTTATATGGAAAAACAAAAGACCCAGGATAACCAAAACAACCCTATACAATTAAGGAACTTCTGGAGGCATCACCATCCCTGACTTCAAGCTCTTTTATAGAGTTATAGTCCTGAAAACAGCTTGTTATTGGCACATAAATGGAATTAATTATGATCCTGATATTAACTCATACATCTATGAACAACTGATCTTTGACAAAGAACTTAAAACTCTACAATGGAAAAAAAGAAAGCATCTTCAACAAATGGTGTTGGCATAGTTAGATGCTGGCATGCAGAGGCTGCAAATGGGACACATATCTATCACCATGCACAAAACTTAAGTCCAAATGGATCAAAGACATCAACATAAATCCAGCCACACTGAATCTCTTAGAAGAGAAAGTGGGAAGTACCTTTGAACGAATTGGCACAAGAGACTGCTTCCTGAACATAACACCAGTAGCACAGACCCTGACACTGACAATCAATAAATGGGACCTCCTGAAACTGTGAAGCTTCCATAAGACAAAGGACACTGTCAACAAGACAAAATGGCAGCACACGAAATGGGAAAAAAATCACCAACCCTACATCTGACAGAGGGCTGATCTCCAAAATTTACAAACAACTCAAGAAGCTATTCTCCAAAACACCAAATAATCCAATTAAAAAGTGGTTAAAGAACTAAATAGAGTTTGTCATTTTTAACTAACACAATTTTCTGATAACTAGTGCTTTTAATTATGACTCTATCTTAGACACTGGATGAGTCAGGGATTTTCTTTAATAAGATTTGTACTAAAATGTAGTTTTTACATAAAATATTTCTAAACATCTTCAAAGGAATAAAAATTAATAAATAAGAAGCAAAACAAGAATTTGATGTTAAAAGCACTGTTCTAGAACTAACCCATTTTATCTTCCTGCTGTTTTGCAATTGTAAACTCATAGAAACTGCAATTATGAGACATTTTCAATTTCTGTATGTCAAGAACACTACTTCCAGTGAGGTTTGCTCTTCTGTTTAGTCTTGTTCCATTCTAGTACATCCTATTCTCTAAGCAACACAATGAATCCAGGCTAGAAATATCACCTCCCAGTCTACTAATGACTCATGACCTGCAGCTGAAACATTGTCTCAAAAATCCACAGGTAGGACAGGTGTATCAGTACATGTCCATAATCCCAGCCTTTGGAATGTGGAGGCAAGAACATCTGGAATATAAGACAACATAGTGATGTGGAGTCCAGCCTGGGCTATGTGAAACCACCCTTAAAACACTGCAGAAAAAAAAAATCTCTCTCACATTGCACAGAACCTATAAATACATACAATTTTGTGTTAGAAATTTGAGAAAGCCTCAAATTTGAATTGGAATTCAGCAATACTGAATTGAACCATGAAAAATAAAACCCAAAGAAGCTATGAGCCTACAGGTGCTCAATAAGAATGCAGGTCAATGTAGAGAACAAAAGTAAACTAGAAGGAAGACTTCAGTGGTAGCTCCTGGATGGGAGTACTAGTATCAGGAGAGAGACATTTCCTTAACTGAAGATGCTCCAAGGAGACAACTACATTACCCTATATCAATGAGAGCATGGGACGTGATAACCTTGAATCATTGGAAGGACTATCAGGTGCTCCAAAAAAAAAAAAAAAAACCATAAGGAAAGTTAATGAGTATCTTTTCTTAAAGCCATTCACTCCAATAATATGTAACCTGTTTTACAACTATTTTGAGGAAAAACATTTATTACTGTTATTAAAAAAGGATTAAGTATTCTTAAAAGATACCCTATTGTATATAATGCCTCCATCTTGCAGCATTCCTTTCTGTCCATAATCTCAGTAAGTACTCTCCACACAGGAGGACCTGTGCCTATGGACAAAAGCAAGGCTGGCACATTGTTGGAGAGGTTAAAATGAATCCATCCTTCATTTCTCTAAGTCTGTCATCCTCGGGGACATCTCAACTCCTCCCACCCTCTCCTCTTTTTAACAGGGCTCCCTTGCACTTGCTTTCATCTCAGACACACCACAAGGACCTTTGCTTGACAACGTCAGCAACTTTTGAGATGATTCCAGTCTTTTCTTTAGCCTGTCATATTTTTTCAAACTCCTACTGCACTTGGTATGCAGGAATTCCACGAGTTCCACCTACTCTTGAATTATAACTTTAGATGATAATGGTTTATCTAATTATTCATAAAGAGGAAAGGTGGGACAGAGATAGTCTAAGCTTCCGTTGTGATATTCTGGGCTTCCTTGAAACCTATGACCCACTTATTTATCCATATTTAGCCATGAAAATTGACTATTGACAACATTTCTGTCTAAATATTCATGTTCAATACAACTTTTACCTGACAGACTGTTTTTAAGGCATTTTGGAGAAATTTGATTATGTCTGTAATTTGAGAGGTCAATGAAAAAAGCAGGTGTCACCAAAAGCAAAAGTTTCACTTCCATTCAAATTTCAGATTGGTTAAAGCCCTATTACGGACAGGAAATAGTGCATTTTAACCCAACCTACATTCCAATAAATCTGTGTGTGGATGTTGATAATAAATATTTAAAGTTGATAAAATATACAGACAAAAATATTGGGAACCTAATGTCACATTGACAAAGAAAAGCTAATTAGAAGAATTGACATTACCTAAATTCAAGACTACAATAGCTATAATAATAAAAACAGTGTGATGAAGGAACAGACCCAAATAGGTCACATCCACTGGATTTCACAAAGATTCTCACAAAGTGATTTTGTGTGAAAATGGTAGTCTTGAATAGATGATGCTTAGAACAACTGGATACCAAATGAGGATACCTATTCAACAGCTTCCAGGAGGCATCCGACAGAAAAGGGATCAGAGCACAACATGAAGAATTCAAAGTTATGGAATCACCACACAATAACAGTAAAAACTTCAAATGACCTTGGCCACAGCCACATTTTCAGGCACAACAATGAAACACTACTTCCATTATGTGCCACATCTTTGACTAGAAGACTGTTTTCATCTTTTAGTTTAATGTGTTTTCTGTGCTCCATTGTATTTTCTTCCTTACAACTTGAGTTATTCAGAGGTGTGCTGTTTTATTTTTGAATAAGTTTTCAGGCTAGCTTTTTGTTTATTATACTTCATTTATTTTTGAACAAGGGTTTCAGGCAAGCTTTTAGTTTATTATACTTCTAATTATGCTCAAATACATGCACTGGAAGAGTTAAGATGTTTAAAATGGGCTGCAAATCACTTAAACACTCACTATGTGTTCTAGTTCATGAAAGGTTTTGTGAATCCTTGAGAATAATGGATATTCAGCTAAAAGTGAGGATCGGGGTGACTCTGGGTCAAGCTTCCATTAAGTCAAGTTTTCCAGGCATGTTCAAAGCTTCTACATCCTGGCCCCTTTGTGAGTATGTTTTCTTTTTTCTTGCTACTATATATTGAAAGAAAGTTTTACATCAACCTCTCCATTGTGAACATGCATATTTATCTTTGCATATCTACCCATTTGTTTATTATGTTTTATTCATTCTTGTCAATATTATGATATCTCCCTGGCTAATTAAGTGTTGCCATTATTGTATGATATGTTTACTTTCACTAATATATTGATCTGGTGAGTTTTAATTGCCTCATATTTTTGGGAATCAAAGTTATTGAATATAACTAAATTACATATTAGATCTTTTACATATATAGCAGCTATTTCATATGAATACAACATTGGCTTCAGGAACACTTTGTAAACACTGAACCTGCAAATCCCTTGCCCCCATATACTTTTATCTGCTCTAGATTCTTTATAATGGGTAATGAAATTAAATGCGATATAAGTAGTTATGAACTTAGTGAATAAACACAAGATGGACAAGTTTGTACATATTCATCACAAATAGTTTTCTTCAGAGTGCTCATGTTGCTGTCTGTCTGTCTGTCTGTCTGTCTGTCTCTATTTGTCCCTTTTCTGTTCATATTTTATATCCCCTTAATTTTAAAATATGTATTGTATTATTAATTAAGTGTATGTTTATGCCTGTGTTTGCATATGTGCACTTGAGTCCAGGTGCCCATGGAGTCAAGAAGAAAATGTTGGATCCTGGAGTAACAGAAATTTGTAAACTGACAAATGTGAGCCCCAGGAACTTAACTTTGATTCTTCACAAGACCAGCCCTCAAATCCTTTTTAAAAAGCAGTTCTAAATCATTACACCTCAAAATGTTTAGTACAATTACAATTGTTATTTTAATATTTTTATGCATTTATGTTGATTTAAATTAGAATTGCTTTTGACAATATCTTGATTAACAGTGTAATTTATAATAGGTTATCTAATACAATAGATATGTATCTGTCATCTTGTTCTATAATCTATCTTTTCTTTTTATTTGGTAAATGTTCTTTTTTGTTCAACTTTCCCTATACCTCTTTGGGAAAAATCTTATTTTTAATTACTATTTTTTATGTATTTTTATTATTAGCCTAAAATCAAAGTTAGTATTTTGAAGTTTATCAATGCCTGAATTCATTAGCATTTTTTATGACTGTTACTATTGCCAATCTCCCTACTATCTTTTTCTCTTTGGTGCAAAAATAATATCTTAACTTTTTTTCTTTCACATCCCACTGGACTTCTATTACAATTTTTAAGATCTTGCTTTTATCTGTTGAGTTTTGTTGTTTTGCTATCACTGCAATGGATAGTGATTTATTGTTTCCTGACTGTACTCAGAATTGACATATTTCATGGTATCTAGAAAATCGTGGTCAGACTATCACTACATTTCACATACTGATTCATCTACAATCTATTCTTCCTGAACCCCATATTTAATAATCCTATAATTTGCAAGTAGTAACTGTAGTAGTCAAGCTTTCAATGGTTTAATAATTTGTATGTTTTAAAAAGATTCAACCCAGTTAACTAATATTAATTTCATATTTTCAATTTTAGAATTAGAGATTATGTTAAATCAAGTCAACTGCTTTGGCATATTTAATATATTATAATTAGTTAAGGTCACTGAGCTATGCCAGACACTGGCTAGTTGTAACATCTAAGTGAAGTGTTATCCTCTATAATCACTTGTAGTATATAATACCTCCTCCTTTCCATAGCTTTCTTGTTATCAGAAATAACAAACTGCTCCAAAGTGCTCTACCCTAAACAACATAGCCTATGTCAAACAATTTTAACTAACCCATTTTACCCACTAAGATTTTATTTCTTTCATAGGAAAAAAGTATTTCAAGACTATAAATAAGTTCCTCAAATGCTGCTATTGAACCATAAAGTACCTATTAAAATATATTAGTATTTCTACTTATCTTGTGTACATGTACTTTTCCCACTGGAATGCCTTTGAAGTAATTTTCATTTTCTTAAGCTTCATGTCCAGTAGGTTCCCCAGGAAAGGGGCAGCACAAAGAGGCTATATTTTGTGAGTTCTACTTCATGGCAATAATATATGTGTCCTTATATCTGAATTTCCCATCTAGTTCAATATAAATTTTAATTTAGTTTTCTTTTCTAAGCATTTAATTATGTTATTACAATTCATTTGTCATCAACATTACCATCAAGAGAAATAGAGGTATAGTTTTATTTTCCTTATATTGCATATATTCATTTATTATCAGTGAGTGAAACTATTATAAACAACACGCTCCTAACTTCCATGTGATTATAACTGATTTTTGCCTAGCTACTCAGAGGGTTGCTTTTCTCTTTAGAGATTGCAATGATGACTTATCTGTTTTGCTGGATCACCATGGCTAAATGTGGTTTCTAAATTTCAGATGGCCTTGAACTCATAGATATCTGTATGCCTCTGCCTCCCAAGAGCTGGGATTAAAGGTAATCATAACCACTGTCAGTTGTTTCTTTAATACTAGATTTCAATATTTTTTCTCTTGTCTTAGTTTAACTTTCTTCTTAGATCTTTTTTAAAATAAAAAATAAAAAGAAGTACACAAAAACACACAAAAATACATGGAAACAATTTATGTTGACCAACCAGTACTGAGCTTGGGTGGTTGATATACACAGTGTCACTTCATTGGATAAATTGGTGGGGGGGGGGTTCTGAGAGAAAAAGAACATGAAATTGAGTGAACATGAATGGAGGGAACTAGGAGGACTTTCAGGAGGGGAAAATATGAATAAATATATTTTAAGACAAAATATAGATCCAATAAAAGCAAAAAGGTTTGAAATATATTTTAAATTTTTATCCCCCTTTTGTCTCTTATTTGGTTGCATTAATTTTATTTTTATTTATTTATGTTGAAATGTTTCTAAAACCATCGTTTGTTATGTTTTCTTCTACATTTCTTCTAGGTAACTCAATTGTATTAATAATTACTTTCATTTTGAATTTTCTTTTTTTCTCTTTTTTATTTAATTAAAAAATCTTATTTTACATATCAATCCCTGTTCCCTCTCCCTCCCATCCTCCCATGACTTCCACGGATCCCCCATCCACTCTCCTGGGAGGGTGTGACCTTCCATGGGGGATCATTAGAGTCTGTCACATCATTTGGAGAAAATTTGAATTCCTTTAAACAATTGAGATTCCTAATTATGATTCCTAATTTTGCATTTTATCCATACCCTTTTACTTATTTTAATAAAGTACATTTTGAATTACTGACTGCATCTTTGCTCTATTTTTTACATTCACTAGACACATAGTAGTCTACTCTTAGGTCTCCTCCTTCGTTCATTCTTTCCTTTCTTCCTTTCTTTCTTTCTAGTAACTTCATATAAGATGTTTCCCTTCATGGTTTTTAAGGCAAAACTATATACAAAATCAAAGTGTCATAACTTGATGGGAAAAAATTGACACTGACAGTTTTCTAATAGTAAATGATGTGAAGTTTCTCTGTTTTTCCATTCCTTGATTATATATTGTTAGATAAAATCCTTTATTTGTGTATGAAAAATAAGGAAGTAAAACTCTCTGGTGAACAAAGGAGCCAAATGGAAAAAAAAAATGTGAAGCAAAATAATGATAGCAGGAGTGCATGAGCTGGGATATTTGCTCATGAGAGGTTGAGTCTAACTGTCTTTATATATACACCCAATATCCAAATATATCCCAATAGGCACTGCAAAGTGTGCAACACTGAAACTAGTGCCATTTACACAGGCCTTTACAGAACATGTAAGATAAAAAATAAAGAACACGCAGGGCATTGGTGGCGCATGCCTATAATCCCAATACTTGGGGGGCAGAAGCAGGTGGATCTTGTGAGTTCAAGGATAGCCTGGTCTCCAGAGTGAGTGCCAGGATAGGCTCCAAAGCTACACAGAGAAACCCTGTCTCAAAAAACAAACAAAAAAATATATAGAACACATTGTTATTTATGATAACTAGGAAGATAACAAAAGGAGAAGATACGTTACAACCACAAGAGATAATAGTCAGGTGATAAAGTTTCAGTTAGACTAAGGAATTTGTGACTCTATACAAAGATTCCCGTTGTTCATCAGTTAGAAGGCTTGATATCACGAAGCTATTCTATTTGCATCTAACCTATGTTTAATATCATTAATATAAAAATTCCAGCAGGACTTGATAAAAATTTTCAAAATGACTAAGTATATGTGGAATTAAAGAAAATATTTCCACAGGATGTCACTTAAAGAAGAAAGAGGACAAACGTGATCTTGGCATCACAAGACTACAGAAGGCATTGTTAGAGGCCTCTCAGGAAGAGAATCAATCATAGGGTTGTCACAAAGCTACCCATATCAACTAGCATAATCTGGAGGTATGCCTTCAAGGACAATTGACACAGCCATTTTATTTAAGTTCTTGGTGACACTGACTGTATGATGTTTTAAATTTGTCAGATGTTTGAGGGAGAGATTAATCACGATTATTGAAAAACAAAGAAAATTAGAAAAATTACACATAATTGTTTGCTGAAGTGTAAGAAGCTGACATCCAAGAAATGCAGTCACATCATGTGTTTGATCATGCACATTATGAGCAACTGTTAGTAAGGTGGTGCTGTGAATGACAAATCTATGTCACAAAGAAGAAGTCAGTAGAAAGGCATCTTAAAAATCAGGACATAGACATACAAACTTGTTTAGAAACTTTACTAAACAATTAGAGAAATAACTAACAAAATAGTATTTAGACGGGGAAACATGAGTGGCAAACTGCAGCTTAGTGTGTGTGTGCACTGCAGAATGTTCAGTGCTTGAATGTTGGCAATTCACCTGCAGTACTATCAAACTATAGTAAAACAGAGTGATTGGTGCACAATGCTTGAAATCCACAAAGTATAACCCAGCTTTGAAAACCAAAACAGCTTCGTTTAAAAGTGATAACCCCTAGGTTACCCTCTTACCTGGGCACTTTTCTTAAACTTGTTCTCATCATTATGTTAATTGGTGGAGTCACCCATTCAATCGCTCAGAGCCCACATACTGGCCTGTAGGACCCTTTAACCATTGCATATGAGTTTACTGATTCTACAATCAATTATAAATCTTCTGTTGAGAACCACTAACTGGGGAAGAAGCTTGTGTTTGTATGCAGTAAGGATGAATAAGTCACAATGCCCTGTAGCACCTTTGGTTTCCACATCCAGATCTGTTTGTGCAAACCTTATTTCTTCTACTCTCCAGTATTTCAATTAGTTTCAAAGAATGGTATTAAAAACTCTTACTTTTTTCTTAATAATTTCAGTTAAAATCTAGAAAATGCTAGATTGTTTGCTGAGTATGAAGAAACTATAATCCTACACCTACAATGAAGAGGTAATTTTTCCCAAGGAGTAAAGGAGGAATGAGTTGTAATCTTAGCGAAGCAACTGACTTTATGACTCACAAGAAACCAAACAACCCTGCCCTCTGCCCTCGAAGCAAACCTCAATAAACTGTCCCACAAACATTTTCTTTAGAAAATTTATCTTGAGTAACACAAACAAAAGGTGGCAGTTTAGGCAAGAACAAATGTGGGAAAGTATATATACACTATTATCTTAAATAGACATCACTTGTTCCCACCTTTATACCAAGTTGAAACAAACTTGTGCCTGAAAGATTCAAGGAAACAGAACCATTTGTTCAAAGGAAGCAACACGTCTCTGTTTACCTGTTGATTTTCTTTATCACAATATTCACTCTTGTATCTCCACTATTTTCTTAACTATTAGTTATATTCCGGGTGACTGTCTCTGCCTTCCCACAACTTCCTCGGTCTTCCTTCTAACTGGCTGTTTCTGGTGACCCCTTTGGCCCTAGAGAGACGCACATTCACAATCTGTCCCCAAATCCGCCCTGGAGATTTTAGTATATTGAGTGGAGTTGAGTATTGAAGAGGTGAAGGAATGGATGAGTCTAAGGACTATGCTCTGTTCAAGATTGGGGTCACCTCAAATGAAGAGGAATGGGATCACTTGAAACTCTTTCTTGGAAGCCTCATAAACCCAACACCGGAGTGTAGGCGAGTTTTCTGCCCACTTGCAGCATTATCCAGTTTGTCTGGCGCCGCTCTGAATCCTGTCTTAAAAGCAGCGTTGTCGCAATCTCCAGAAAGCCTAAACTTAAGTGACAGGACATAAATAGCTTGAGAGAAAAATCTAGTTCAATATAGGGCACAGAAAATCCAACCCCCCACAAATCCCCACCCTCAAGTCCTCTACACTGGACGAGGTAATAGCATTACATCACCATTAGCTGCTCCCATTGGCTGATGGAATCAAAGACCAGAAACCTGCTCCAGGACTAACTCTTTCTTTTCCTTGTAAAGCATCAGAAATCCGGGTACCATAGACTAGTACAAGGGCCCTGGGCAATGACAATTTCAGAGCAACATGCCCTGCTGGGTCACTGCTTAGCCTTACACGCTGGTAGGAGCTTCTCTGTGGCAGGACACAGTGAGCCCTGGCAGGTACAAGCAGGCTCCCTCTGAGCAAGCAGGAAGATGCTGGCTTGACTGGGAGTTGACAGAGATCTCCAATGAACTAAGTACGTTTGCTTTCTTCTCCCACTAGTGTTATTGCAAAGATTCTCATTGTAATAAGTTTTGACAAGAGCTGGCAAGGGGAGCAGGTGCCAATGAATCCAACTAGTCGGAGGCATTAGAGACACTGTGGGCACCAGAGGATAGAGGTGTTGCCATGGGAACCAAGTGAAAGGTGTTTGGTAGTGGCTGGTTAGGAAGCTTGTTTTCTTGTTTAAGACAGAGCAGAGCAGCAGGCATGTCTTGCTCTGTTTTTTCCCTTCTGCCTGAATGGGTAAATCCCTACTCCCCCCACCCAATCTCCACCTTAAATAGGATTTGAAGAATTTAATTTCTTTTCTAACATGAAAAATGCTTAAATAAGAGGCACACCAAAATCACCTGGGTGTGAGGTGGGTATTTTTGGTAACTCAGGACAGTTCTAATCACATAACTATTTATTTTGGAGGGAACAGTGTGGTGGCATGGTTAAGAATAGAGTCTCTATATGGAAAGAAATTTGAAAACAGCATTTTGAACTTCAAACTCTCCACCTCTGCCTGCATAAGCATCTTTTCATTGTGAATTTCTTGACATTCATTTGTCTGGGTTTATAGTTCTTATGCCCTGAGAAAGAACCTGAATCCCAGAAATGTTGAAAGAAGAAAGGGTACCTATAGGTCTTTATATCTTTTCATTTTCAATTATTTTATTTCATTGCAGATGTTTTATTTGAATTAGAAACAAGATTGTTCCACACGTCAATCCCAGTTCCCTCTCCCTAACCTCCTCCCCTGCCACTCCCCAACTAAAACCCTACCTATCACATATCCTTTCTGCTCCCCAGGGAGGGTGATGCCCCCATAGAGGCTCATCAGAGTCTATCATATCCTTTGGGATAGGGCCTAGGCTCACCCCTGTGTGTCTTGGCTCAGGGAGTGTCCCTCAATGTGGAATGGGCTCCCAATGTCCACGTATGCTAGGGATAAGTACTGATCCACTACAGGAGATCCCATAGATTTCTGAGGTCTTCTCACTGAAACCCACACTCCTGGTGTCTAAATCAGTCCCATGGTGGTATTCCAGCCATCAGTCTTGGGAACAAGAGCTCCCCATTATTCAGGTCAGCTGTTTCTGTGTGGTTTTCACCAGCTTGGTCTGGACACCTTTGCTCATCACTCTTCATTCTCTGCAACTGGATTCCAGTTCAGTTCAGTGAATAGTTGTGGGTGTCTGCTTCTACTTCCACCAGCTGCTGGATGATGGATATAGGATGGCATATAAGTCAGTCATCAATCTCATTATAGGCGAGGGCATTTAAGGTAGGCTCTCCTCTGTTGCTTAGATTGTTAGTTGGTGTCATCTTTGTAGATCTCCAGACATTTCCCTAGTGCCTAATTTCACTTTAAACCTAAAATGTCTCCCTCTATTGTGGTATCTCCTTTCTTGATTTCTTCTATTCTTCCCCGGACTCAACATTTCTGCTCCCTCATGTCCCCCTCACCCCTCCTCTTCTCCCCTTCTCATTCTTCTAGCTCCCCCCTCTCCTCCCATGCTCCCAAATTGCACAGGAGTACTTGTCCCTTTCCCCTTCCCCAGGGGACCAATTAAGTCTCTCTTAGAGTCATCCTTGTTTACTAGATTCCCTAACAGTATGGATTGTAGGCTGGTAATCCTTTGCTCAATGTCTAAAATCCACATAGGGGTGAGTACATACCATGTTTGTCTTTTTGTAATTGGGTTGCCTTGATCAGAATGATTTCTTCTAGTTCCATCCATTTGCCTGTGAATTTCAAGATTGTATTGTTTTTTTTTCCTGCTAAGTAGTACTCCATTGTGTAAATGTACCACATTTTCCCTATCCATTCTTCAATTGAGGGGCATCTAAGTTGCTTACAGGATCTGGCTATCACAAATAGTGCTGCTAGGGACATCGTTGAACAGATGTCCTTGTTGTATGAATGTGCTTCTTTGGGGTATATGCCTAGGAGAGGAATTTCTGGATCTTATGGTAGACTGATTCCCATTTTCCTGAGCAGTTGCCATACTGATTTCTAAAGTGGCTGTACAAGTTGGCACTCTCACCAGCATTGGAGGATTGTTCCCCTTTCTGACAGCATAGTCATTGGTGTTTTTGATTTTACCAATTCTGACAGGTGTAAGATGGATCTCAGAGTTGTTTTGATTTGCATTTCCTTGATGGCTAGAGATGATGAGCACTTTCTTAAGTGTCTTTCAGCCATTTATATTCCTCTATTGATAATTGTCTATTTAGTTCTGTACCAAATTTTTTAATTGGATTGTTCGGTGTTTTGGAGACTAGCTTCTTGAGTTCTTTGTATATTTTGGAAGTCAGCCCTCTGTCAGATTTGGGGTTGGTGAAGATTGTTGCCCATTCTGTGGGCTGTCACTTTGTCTTTCTGACTGTGTCCTTTGCCTTACAGAACTTCTCAGTTTCAGGAGGTCCCATTTATTAATTGTTGATCTCAAAGTCTGTGCTACTAGTGTAGTGTTCAGGAAGTGGTCTCCTGTACCAATTAATTCAAGGTTATTTCCCACTTTGTCTTCTAATAGGTTCAGTGTGGCTGAATTTATATTTTATTTTTAAATAAAATATGATTACATTATTTCCTCTCCATTTCTTCCTTTCAACAGCTCCTTTTCAAATTCATAGCTTCTTTAATTTTCATTGTTGCATATATATATATGGTATATGTTTGTGTAAAATGAATAAATATATGAATACCACCTGTTGAGTCTCTTCAGTGCTTCTTGTCTTTATATTTTTAGGACTTACCACTTGGTATTGAGTAAACAATCAAGGGCTCATTGCACTAAGGTCAATGAGCAGATTTTAAAATTTAGAGCATCAGAAGAGTCCAGATTGCAGCATCCTGTCTGTGGCAGATGCTGTCTCTATGGAGTGAAAATGCGGCAACTTGACCCTAACTCTTCTGCATGTGTTCCATCCTCTTGCTACTCTTACACCTAGAAGGATATGGAAGAAACAAGTGTGATCCATGCTTTTTTGCCCAAATCTTATGAGGTACAAGATAATAAAAAACCGTATTGCTAGAAAAACCAAAAACTGAGATCATGAGGACTTCATTTCTATCAAAGGAGCAGAGGAAGAATTGTGAACATACAGGGCAGAGTTCCCACCACATCAATGGTGGTCCCTGTGAAAATGGCTGTCTTAGCTCTTGGAGTAAAATATAACTAGTACAAGTCTCATTTTTCTCTTTGGATTTCCCTGGATTACACACACATAAATTTATTGCCAAAAAATGAATCCCTTTATGAAAGGCAGATCACTAAATACAGGCTTCTGTCATGTTAAAACACCCCCTTTCATGAACAAAATATTCTTCTGCAAATGTCTAAAATTAGAGTTGGAATACTTTAATCATCTGATGTTGAAATTATTTTGTTCTTTATAAAATTTTAACTTGAGTATCATATGTTGCAATAAAATTAGATTTTGAATAATTTATCTTTGGTATATTAATGACGATATCATGAGATCCACAGGATGATTTGCAACACTACAGGAATTTATTTTGTTGTACCTCTGGATTCATGTTTGTCTGGTCCCTAATGACTACTGATTTTTTTATATCACAAAAGGTTACTTGAACATAATCATAAATAACATAATGCTTAAGAGAGGCTTCACTGATATAGGTACACACAAACATTTACACTGATCATTCATTTATTCTTTTTAATTCATTGGTGATATTTGACTTCAAATAAATTTTAGTGTGTACATCCATGTGTCCTCTGAAACACATTCCTTTGGAGGAATTATGAATGTTGCCACTCTTTGATACATTTTCTCCTGCTGGAAGTTTGGAACTTTATGAGGCCCTTTTTGTGTTCCCTGAAGTAATTATTCAAGATTAGTATTGCTCATTGCTATTCTGTTCAAATTTATGAAACATTGCTGAACAGTAGTTTTAGTTTCTCTTCATGACATTTGGATAAAATATCCAGACAAAGGTAACATGAAAAAGAAGGGGCTTACTACAAAGTTCCAAGTTATAGTGCATCATCGCAAGATGGTTAAGGGAGCTTGTCACATCACATCAGTAATCAAGAAAAGAAAACTGTGAATGTGTGTACAGTGCACAACACTGGTCTCCACTTCTGTTGCCCAGCTTCCATACCCATGGGAGATGTGTCCTTCCTCATCATCTAATATAATTAAGACAATATTTCACAGACCTGTCCCGAGGTCATCTCCCAGGCAATTCTAGGTTGAGTCAAATCGAAAACGCCAATAACCATGACATTAAAAAGAAACAAAATGCTTGGGTGTCCCAAGAACAGTCAAAAAATGGACTAATATGGCAGGGAATTTTTAATGTAATTGTGTGGGACATTTTATAATTCTGGTTAGACAATTTTTTTCTATATAATTTTCATGTTCACATATAGCAACAGTGCTTATCAATTCAATATAATAAGAGATTAACAGTTATATCAGAAAACAATTGTAAGAATATGTGTAATATTCATTATATGAAAGTTTTAAGTTTTTAACTCCTGGAGTTTTTCATATTATATTTTTTGTACTGTGGTTTTTAATTCAAACAGGAGGAAAGAAAGCTACAAGTGGGTAGAGATTACTGTATCTACTCCATGACTGATATGTCAGAAGAGACTACCTCACTGTTTCCATTATTACAGGCAAGGGAAGAATATCTTTCCATCTCCATGATGTTAGGGCTGGAAGACACCTTGTCTTCTCCATGGTTTAGCTTTTCCATTTCTTACATACGACTGATATCTGTGGTTATATTGTTTTAATTTTTAGGTTTTCTTGCAAAACAATTAAAATCTGTTCATGGTTTTTACTCTACGCAGACCATATCTGCTGATAGGATTCTCTGAATTAATGGCATTTAATAAACTTATAACTAGATTTGGGTTCAGACCTGCTTTTGTTACTCATTTTCAGTTTTCAGACTCATATTTTTATCATTGTTCTACAATATCTGGATACTTTTAGAATGCTATTTTCATGTATTTTATTTTGATTTATCTCTGTTAATTTAGATTATTTCCCTATACTTAAATAATGTATAATTAACTATGATCTTTATTCTTTTACATTTTATTAACTTATTCATTTTTTTCTGTGGGTGGTTTTTTCAATTTTTTAATTTAAAATTGAAACAAGCCTGCTTCACATGTCAACCCCAGCACCCTTTCTCTCCCCTCCTTCCCGGCCTCCCAACAACCCCCATCCTATTCTCCCTCTGCATTCCAGGGAGGGTGAGGCCCTCCATGGGGATCTACAAAGTTGAACATAACATCCGGGGCAGGGCCTAGGACCTTCCCAAAGTGTCCAGGCTGAGAGAGCATCCTTCCATGTAAAATGCGCTCCCAAATGGATTCCTACTTGAGGGATAAATACTGATCTGCTACCAGAAGCCCCATAGATTGTCAAGGCCTCCTCACTGACACTCACATTCAGGGGTCTGGATCAGTCCCATGCTGGCCTCCCACTCATCAGTCTGGGGTACATGAACTCTCCATTGTTCAGGTCAGCTGTTACTGTGGGTTTCAACAGCTTAGTCTTGACCCCTTTGCTCTTCACTCCTCCCTCTTTGCAACAGGATTCCAGGAGTTCAGTTCAGTGTTTAGCAGTGGGTGTCTGCATCTGCTTCCATCAGCCAATGGATGAAGGTTCTAGGATGGCATATAAGGTAGTCATCAATATTATTATCGGAGGAGGGCATTTAAGGTAGCCTCTCCAATACTGATTAGATTGCCAGTTGGTGTCATCCCTGTAGATCTCTGGAAATCTCCCTTGTTGCAGATCTCTCCTCAATCTATAATGGCTCCCTCTATTATATCTCTCATCCTGCTCTCCTCTATTCTACCCCGACTCAAATTTCCTACTCCATCTTTTACTTCTCTCTCCTCCTCTTCTCCCACTCTGTCCCTTCCAGCTCCCTCTCCACTCTCCTGATGCTCCCAATCTGCTCAGGAAATTCTGTCCACTTCCCTTTCTCTGAGGTACCATGCATGTCTCTCTTAGGGTCCTCCCTATTTCCCAGACTCTCTGGTGGTGGTGTTGTAGGCTGGCTATCCCCTGCTACATGTCAAAAATCCATATATGAGTGAGTATATGCCATTGTTTGTCTTTTTGTGAGTGGGTTACCTCTCAGGATGGTTTCTTTTAATTCCATCCATTTGCCTGCGGATTTCAAGATTCCACTGTTTTGTTATTTTTTTCCACTGAGTAGTACTCCATTGTGTCAATGTACCACATTTTCTCTATCTATTCTTCAGTTGAGGGCATTTAGGTTGCTTCCAGGTTCTGGCTATTACAAATAGTGCTTCTAGGAACATCGTTGAACAGATGTCCTTGTTGTATGAATGTGCTTCTTTTGGGTATATGCCTAGGAGTGAAATTGCTGGATCTTGTGGTAGCTGATTCCCATTTTCCTGAGCAGTTGCCATACTGATTTATAAAGTGGCTGTACAAGTTGGCACTCCCACCAGCATTGGAGGATTGTTCCCCTTTCTCAACATCCTCTCCAGCATAAACTGTCACTGGTGTTTTTTATTTTAGCCATCCTTTCAGGAAATAAATGGTAACTCAGAGTTGTTTTGATTTACATATCCCTGATGACTAAGGATGTTGAGAAGTTTCTTAAGTGTCTATCAGCCATTTTAGACTCCTTTATTGAGAATTGTCTATTTAGTTCTATACACCACTTTTTAATTGAATTATTTGGTGTTTTGGAGAATAGCTTCTTGATTTCTTTTTTGTAAATTTTGGAGATCAGTCCTCAGTCTAATGAGGGGTTGATGAATATCTTTTCCCATACTATGAGCTCCTGTTTTTTCTTGTTGATGGTGTCCTTTGCCTTAGAGAAGCTTCTAAGTTTCAGGAGGTCCCATTTATTAATCATCCATCTCAGTGTCTTTGCTACTGGTGTTATGTTCAGGACGTAGTCTCCTGTACCAATTGTTCAAGGGTACTTCCCACTTTCTCTTCTAAGAGAATCAGTCTGGCTGGATTTATGTTGGATCCATTTGGACTTAAGTTTTGTGCATGGATATATCTGCAGTCTTCTACATTCGAGCATCCAGTTATGTCAGCACCATTTTTGAAGATGCTTTTGTTTTTCCATTGTATAATTTTTGCTTCTTTGTAAAAAATCAGTTGTTTGTAGGTGTTTGAGTTAGTATCTGGGTTTTCAATTTGATTCCATTTGTCTACTGGTCTATTTTTGTGTCAATGCCAAGGTGTTTTCAAGACTGGAGCTCTATAATAGGGATTGAAGTCAGGGAGTGGTAATGCCTCTGGAACGTCATTTATTGTACAGGGTTGTTTTGGCTATCCTGGGTCTTATGATTTTTCATATAATACTGAGTATTGTTCTTTCAAGGTCAGTGAAGAACTGTGTTGGGATTTTGATGGGGATCGAGTTGAATCTGCTATTAGCAAGATTGACATTTTTACTGTGTTGATCCTACTTATCCAACAGCATGGGAGATCTTTCCATTTTCTGGTATTTTTCTTTAATTTTTTTTTAAAATGCAAAGTTCTTGCCACACAGATCTTTCAGTTGTTTGGTTAGTGCTACCCCAAGATGCTTTATGTTGTTTGTGGCTGTTGTGACTGGTGATATTTCTCTGATTTCTTCCTTAGCCCATTTATCATCTGTATATAATAGGGATACTAATTTTTTAAATATAGTCTTGTATCCTGCCACTTTGCTGAAGGTGTTTATCAGATGTAGGAATTACTGTGTAAAGTTTTTCGGGTCATTTATGAAAACTATCATATCATCTGTAAATAGTGAAAGTTTGATTTCTTTTTTTCCTATTTGTATCCCCTTGGTCTCCTTTTGTTGTCTTATTTTTCAAGCTATAACTTCAAGGACAATATTGAAGAGATATGGAGAGAGTGCACAACATTGTCTTATTCCTGATTTCAGAGGAATCACGTTGAGTTTCTCTCCATTTAGTTTCATGTTGGCTGTTGGTTTACTGTATATTTAGGTATGTTCCTGTTATCCTTGATCTCTACAGGACCTGTATCATGAAGGGATGTTGGATTTTGTCAAAAGCTTTTTAAGCATCTAGTGAGATGATCATGTGGTTTTTCTTTTATAGATTTTTATACCAGGGATTACATTGATGGATTTTCATATGTTGAACCATCCCTGCATCCCTGGGATGAAGCCTACTTGATCATGGTCGACAATTTTTCTGATGTGTTCTTGGATTGGATTTACCAGTATGTTATTGAGTATTTTTCATCAATGGTCATGAGGGATATTTGTCTGTAGTTCTCTTTCTCAGTTGTGTCATTTTGGGGCTTGAAAATGAAGGTAATTCTAAACTTGTAAAAAGAGTCTGCTTATATTGTATGGAACCATATGAGGAGTATTGGTATTAGCTTGTCTTTTAATTTCTGCTAGAATTCTGCACTGAAGCCCTCTGGCTTTTTTTTTTTTTTTTTTTTTTTTTTTTTTTTTTTTGGTTGGGAGACTTTTGATGACTGCTTCTATTACACACGGGGCTATAGTCCTGTTTAAATTGCTTATCTGTTCCTGATTTAATTTTGGGAAGTGATATTTATCCAGAAAATTGTCCATTTCCTTTAAATTTTCAAATTGTGTGGAGTACTGATTTTCAAAGTATAATCTCAAGATTCTCTGGGTTTCCTCAGGGTGTGCTGCTATTTCCCCCTTTTTATTTCTCATCTTGTTAATTTGTGTGTTCTCTCTCTACTTTTTGGTTAGTTTGGGAAGAGGTTTGTCTATCTTCTTGATTATCTCAAAGAACCAACTCTTGGTTACATTGATTCTTTGTATTGATTTCTTTGTTTCTACTTTATTGATTTCAGCCCTCAGTTTGATTATTTCTTACTGTCTACTCCTCCAGGCTTCTATTGCTTCTATTTGTTCTAGAGCTTTCAGATGAGCTTTTAATTCTCTATTGTGACTATTCTCCAGCTTCTTCATGTGTGAAGTATGAACTTTCCTCTTATCACTGCTTTCATAGTGTCCCATAAGTTTTGGTATGTTGTATCTTTGTTCTCATTAAATTCTTGGAAGTATTTAATTTTTTTTTTATTTCTTCCTTGACCCAGAATTGGTGCCATTGCACATTGTTCAATTTCCATTAATTTTTAGAGTTCTTGCAATTTGTGTTTGAATTCTAACTTTATAGCATGTTGGTCTGACAAGAAAAAGGGGGCATTTTAATTTTTTTGTACCTGTTGATATTTGCTATTTTACTGAGTATGTGATTGATTTTAGAGAGGGTTCCATGTGGTGTTGAGAAGGTATATTCTTTTGTGTTTGGATGGAATGCTATATAGATGTTTGTCAACTCAATTGGGTCATAATTTCTGTTAGTTTCTTTTTTTCTCTGTTAAGTTTCTGTCTGGTGGTCCTGTCTGGTGGTGTGAGTGGGGTGTTGAAGTCTCCCACTAGAACTGTGTGTGGTTTCACATGTGATTTGAGTTTTAGTAATGTTTCTTTTACAAACATGGGTACCTTTGTATTTGGGAAATAGATGTTCAGAATTGAGACTTCATGTTGATGGATTTTTCCTGTGATGAATATGAAATGACCTTCTTCATCTCTTTTGATTGATTTTAGTTTGAAGTCTAATATGTTAGAGAGTGTTATAGCTATACCAGTTTGTTTCTTGGGTTCATTTGGTTGGAAAAATCTTATCCCAATCCTTTACTCTGAGGTAATGTCTGCTTTGAAGTTGAGGTGTGTTTCTTTTATGCAACAGAAAAATGGATTCTGTCTTCATATCCATTCTGTTAGCTTGTGCCTTTGTATAGGCAAGTTAAGACAATTAATATTGAGGAAAATTAAGGACCATTGATTGCTAATTCTTGTTTGTTTTTGATTTGTTGTTGGTAAAGTGGGATTATCAATTGCCTATGTTTTTGTGAGTGTAGTTAACTTCCTCAGCCTGGAGTTTTCCTTCCACTGCTTTCTGTAGGGCTGGATTAGTGGATATGTATTATGTAAATCTGGTTTTGTCGTAGAATATATTGTTTTCTCCTTCTATGGAGACTGAAAGCTTTGCTGGGTATAGTAATGTGGGCTGGCATCTGTGGTCTCTTAGTGTTTGTAGAATATCTACCTAGGACCTTCTGGCTTTCAGAGTTTCCACAGAAAATTCAGGTATATTTCTGACAGGTTTGCCTTTGTATGTTACTTGAACTTTTTCCTTTGCTGCTCTTAATATTCTTTTTTTATTCTGCATGTTTGTTGTTTTAATTATTATGTGACAAGGGGACATTTTTGTGGTTCATTCTATTTGGTGTTCTGTAGACTTCTTGTACTTTCATTGGCATGCCTTTCTTTAGGTTGGGAAACTTTTCTTCTATGCATTTGTTGAATATGTTTTCTGCACCTTTGAATTGGGTTTCTTCACCTTCTTCTATACCTATTTTTCTTAGGTTTGATCTTTTCATGGTGTCCCATATTTCTGGGATATTTTGTGTTAGGGATTTGTTAGACTTAAGATTTTCTTTAGTTGACAAAGTGTATCTTCAACTCCTGAAATTCTATCTTCCATCTCTTATATTATGTTGTTTATGTTTATATTTGTAGCTTCTGATCATTTACCCATCTTTTCTAATTCCTGCATTCCCTCAGACTGTGTGTGTGTGTGTGTGTGTGTGTGTGTGTGTGTGTGTGTGTGTGTGTGTGTTAATTATCTCTATTTCAGCTTTTAAACCTTGCACTGTTTGAATTGTTCCTTGCAATATTTGGTTTGTCTTTTCTTCCATTTTTAAAGGATTTTCTCATTTCCTCTTTTAGGGTCTCTATAATCTTCATGAAGTTGTTTTTAAGATAATTTCTTCTGCTTCATCTTTGTTGGGATGTTGCACTTGCTGGTGCAGAGTCCCTAGAATATGTTGGCATCATATTGTTTTTTTCTGTTGTTGAATGTGTTTTTATTTTGTTGTCTTTCCATCCCTTCTTCCAGTAGGTGCATGTGGGGTATCTTCTTCTCTTGGTGGATATTAGTCCAAGATTCTCTTCCAATGCATGCAAGAGTGCCCAATACTCTGATGGGTTTCATGGTGTGTGCAGGCAGGTCTGAGACACTCCATATCCCAGTGGGTGGGAGGTGGACTAGCACAGTGCTGTCAGCAGACTAGTGGTTTCTTGGTCCTAAGGGGGTGAGCTGACCTGCCTGAAGTCCCCAAGCCAGGAATTCCCAGAGTGGGCAAGCAGTAGTAGTCCTGAGGCAGGGGCTGAAGCTCACCTCTGCCCTGAGTGGAGTGGGAGTAACCCAGCCATCTCAGCAGACTTGAGGTTGCCTGGGAGGTTGGATTTATTAATTGTGTATCTTAATGCATGTACAAGTGTTGTTCTGTTCAGGAAATTGTCTCCTGTGCCAATGTGTTCAAGTATATTCCTCACTTTCTCTTCTATATGGTTCAGTGCTACTGGTTTTATGTTGAGGTCTTTGATCCACTTCATTTGGGTTTTATACATGGTGATAGGCTTGGATCTATTTGGATTCTTCTATACACAAACATCCAGCATCATTTGTTGAAAATGTTTTCCATTTTCCATTGTATTTTTTTACTTCTTTGTAAAAAATCAGATATCCTTAGGTATATGGATTTATGTCTGGGTCTTTGATTCTATCATATTAATTTATTTGTCTGTTTTATGCCATACCATGCAGTTTTTATTACTATAGCTCTGTAGTATAGCTTGAAATCTGGGATAGTGACAACTCTGGAAGTTCTTTTATTGTATAGGATTGTTTTAAATATCCAGTTTCTTTTATGTCCATATGAATTTGAGTAGTTATTACAAGATCTGTAAATAATTTTATTGGAAATTTAATAGGAACTGTATGTATTGAATTGGTATATTGCTTTTGGTAAGATGGCCATTTTTCTATGTTATTGCTACTGATCCATAAACATGGGAGATCTTTCCATTTTCTGATATTTTCTTCAATTTATTCCTTCTAAGACTTGGAGTTATTGTAACACAAGTCTTCCATTTCTTTTGTTAGAGTTACACCAAGGTATTTTATATTATCCATGGCTATTGTAAACATTATTGCTTCCATGATCTCTTTCTTGGCCCATTTGTCATCTTATAAGAGGGTTATTGATTTTCTTTTGAGTTAATCTTTCTTCCAGCCATGTCACTGAATGAGTTGATCAACCACCAGGGTGGAGCTATCCTAAGACAGCAGGACCTGATTATTCCAACAGAGTTGAATTACAAGAAACAACCTTAAAAACAACTTTATGAAGATGATAGATATACTTCAAGAGGAAATTAATACATCATTTAAGGAAGTCCAGGAAAACACAAAATAATTGGAGGAAATGAACTATTCCCTTAAAGAAAGCCAGGGAGGGGCAGTTGAAAATAGTAGTGATGACCAGAAAATGGAAGTAGATGGAATAAAGAAAACACAAACTAATGAAATTCAGGAAAATGAAAATCTAGGTAACCAAATAGGAACTACAGACACAAGTATCACCAATGTCAAACATCAAATTTTACCACTTAGAATGGACTATAGAAAGTCTACCCCTACAAAGGTTTTCCACTGTCCACAATGTGGAAAATAGAAATTTTACTTATTCTATTGACAATCCCATGATACATATTTTATACTGTTTACGATGAAAAGTGTATATTAATTATCCAGATTATCATAGTTTTCATTCTTCATTTGTGATTTCTCTTCTTGATAAAGAACTTGCTTTAGCAAATTTTAATAATATGGATGACAAGTCTTTGTCACAGTCTGAGAAATTTGCTTTTGATGTAGATGCTGTCTATTTTTTGTAATATTGTTTTAGCAGTTTCATTCTGATATTTTCACATCAGATATCTATTATGCTCTATGCTATTATTTTCCTTTAAAAGCCATGTCATCAATGTAAAAACAACTGATAATTTCCCATAGGAAGTAGAATCTCTACATTTTATGTTTTCCCCCACCCATTTTTTGATGATTAAAAAAGATGTGTTTAATTGGGCTGGCAAGGTAGAGGCATTTGCTGCCAAGTCTGAATTTGATCCCCCCAACCTATATGGTGCAAGTAAATAACTGACTCCCAAGTGTTGTTTATGACCTCTACATACATTTTGTGACATACAAAAAATACATTTTTAAAAATATTGTGTATTTTGTGCAATCTGATCAACTCAGGGACTTTAGCTCTTCCACCCCAGTTCTGAACAAGGCTGAAGTTATGATAGATATCTTGCTTTCAGAATTATGTTTGCAAAGAATTCAATTTGGAAAAGGACACCCTGAAGTAACCACCTTGTTGGAGGAGAAGCAAAGCTCTTCAGAAGTGCTGAGCAGATGGCTGGAAGGGGACTCTACAGCCCCATGAGGATCTTCAGTCTGTGTAAGAGTGCCTGAGCCAGAACCAAACAGGGTGACTTAGTAAGTGGTGTTTGTTTCACTATTAGAGAGTATGGTGTGTTCTTTTTGCTTCTTTGCTTTTTTCTGTTTGTTGGTTGGTCTCTATCACTTTCTTTTTAATTTTTGATATAATTTAAATCCAGCATTTCTCATTTCACCTTTTTCTCCCTCCAAAACTTCCCATATACCTGTCCCCAGTCACCTTAAAATTCATGGTCATGAGTCAGGCAGTGGTTGCATACACCTTTAATCCCAGCACTTCTGAGGTAGAGGAGGATGGATCTCTGGGTTCAAGGCCAGCATGGTCTACAAAGCAAGTTCCAGGACAGGCTCCAAAGCTACACAGAATAACCCTGTCTCAAACAAACAAATTCATGGTCACTTTTTTATTAATTGTTATTGCTTGCAAATATGAATGTATATACACATAGATATTCTCAAATATAACTTGTTCAGTACATCTAATGTTATTTGTATATTGTTTCAGTCCTGACTGTTTGACTCTGGACTGCCATCTGGTGAGCTCACAGCTTTCCTAAGTTGCCTATAGTTCTTTGTGTAAGGTTGAATGCCCCTGGGATCTTCCCTGCTCACTTTGTGGTATTCCTTTGCATTATCTTTGTCCAGCTCAAATTTGGACATTTGTGTTGGTAAGACTTCTTGTTGTTCTCCTCCTTTTGATTGAACTCAGATAACTTCTATCAATCTACCCAGCTTATCTGATAAGTCCTCTATCATCTTTATTATGCTTCCAAATCAACCTGGTGAGGATTTTTATGCCTAATTCTCCCTTGTATAAGGATGTTTTTCTATTATCTTTCATCTCATAAATTTTAGGGTGGTTTGGGGGCCTTTCCATTTGCTTTTAAAATATCTCCTCCTTGTTTGAGGGAGAGGAGAATTTAAAAAACAAAACCTAGTTAAGATGTGTCTTACAAACTCTAGTATCAGAGTTATGACTGCATTCATATCTGTTGCTTAGACCATATCCATGAAAGATGAGATGTTCCCCAGTTCTACATTTGCCAAGGAACTTTGGATTTTATCCTTGTAATTTGAGTATTTCACCTTGAGACTCTAAATCTCATTTAAATCCTATGAGGGAGGGTAATGTTTTTAGGAAGTAATTATAAGTCACTTTTCAGGAGTCTTTCAAGTCCACTACAAGGAGATGAGGCTAATATGTCAGCATTTCTGGCCTTCATCTATAGTGAGTGTGACCTTCCAAAGTTCCAGAAGAGCCCTTGGGTACAGAGACAAAGCTATTAGATCAGAAATTGGAGGGTGGCAGGAGGATTTTGAAATGGTGGTGTCCATGGGATATGATGAGTTTTGACAGTGTCTGCTAAGAAGGGATTTTAGTTTGAGGCATTAATCTATCTTTACCTTTATCCAGCTACCCATTCTGTGTCACTCAAGTGATTCAAAGCAACTGTCAGCTATGCTGTTTTCCTTTGTGAAAGAAAATACGGATCAGTCAAAAACTGTAAGTCTTTCTGGGTTTTGTGTCTCCAGTGTTGAACCCTTCCTTGATTTACAGCCATAAATAAATTGTCTCAGCAAGAATCAAGCATTAAGCTGTGAAGTGACAAGAAAGGCAGACAGTTATGAGGAAGATGTGCACAGAGCTCAAAAATGGGAGCCAAGGTACCCAATGAACAAATATGGTCACAAGTTTCTATATCTTCCTTTCTTTTCAGAGGAAGGGGACTCTGAAGATTACACTCAGATGCACAGTTAACATGGAGCAACTCAATGAGAAATATTGAGAACTTTGAAAAAGGATGGGTATGACTAGAGCCATTTTCTACACTTCTTTAACTGATTCAAACCCCAATGGTCTTCAAAATGCATTTCATTTCAATATGTACAGAGTTCACCCTCTGAACTGTGCAAAATATTAAACAATAAAATAACAGAAATCACCAGTACTTTATAATAAAATACAGTTCTTCATATTAAAACATGGATACTAAAACTTTTCATATTCTCTTCCTATGAACAGTGAACATCTGTTTGTTCTTCATAAATTTATTTATGTATTTTTAAAGCTTTTTGAAACTCACAGTAAAAGACCACATAGAATTTATTTTACTATATCAGATTTCCTTAATTTTTGTCCATTTCTTCTAAGTTTTCAATTTACTTTTGGAAATGCGTAACATTGTCGTTGTTGGTTTTTCACCTCTGGTAGATCTCTGGTTGATGTCTCTTGTGATTCCTAAGGTGACCTATTTGAGCACTCTCTCTTTGAAAAATGTTGTCTATAACTTTTGTTGTCTGTTGAGCATTACAAGAATGTAACTGTTAGTTTTGTTTATTATTAACATTCCAGCTTTGTCCTTTCGTTATTTTTTACTTTCACTGACAGATGTTCACTATTTGGAAAGTTTGTTAGTTTTACCTTTTTTAAAATTTCATTCTCTTAAGGCATTTGTATTTTTCAGCAGTCTTGCACACACTGATTTTCATTACATGCTTCACATTTTATTTACAAACTCATGAATGTTTGATCCTTTCATTTGGTGAGTTACACACTCACAATACTAACTTTTTATAGCCCCGCCAAAATGTAATTGGTAGTACTAATAGCTTGGTATTTTGGAGAGGTCTATCCTTTTTCATTTTAGTAGGTACATAAATATTTGAAAACTAAGTATGCTTTATAATATTAATATAAGTATTTATCCATATATAGCTTAATAATAAATTCAAGGATATAATGTATGCATATATATATATATATATATATATATATATATATATTTGTGTATCTATTTTGAAAAGAGAGAAGATAGAAAGGTAGATGATATATAGTTGATAGACACATGGATAATGAATAATACATAGATTTTCATGTCAATAAGTTTAAACACAAAAAAAGGAAAATTGAGAGAGATCATTTTATCTTGTGTGCAACTCACCAAATTATATGATTTATTTATTTCATATCTTAATATATTTCCCAATACCTAAATAGTCTACCTTATTTTAGGTATGTGTTAAATAATCAGTGTTAGTTTGACACTGATTTTTTTAATGTTTTCAAACTTTGAACTTTATTGTATAATTAGAATGATTTTTGGCTCTTTAAGATACAGCCTCAAGCAGTCCATACTAGCTATGAATTTACTTGTAATTGTGATTAGTCTTGAACTCCAAGTCTTCCTGCCTTCACCCAGCCAACAACTTGAATTGCAGATGTTTTCTTTATTCACAGTTTATAATTGGAAATTAATTGCCAAGCCTCACAGAAAATCCTTTCTTACATTCTCTTTTAATGATTCTCATTTCTATTTGTACATTAAATTTATACTCAGTTCTTTTTCTACATGGTGCTTTCCACCACTTCTTCAGTATACAAGTTCTCAAATGTTATTAAGTTTGCATGTTAACCTGTTCATTGAGGTTTTTAGCTACAGAATACTGTATTCTAAGTGTTTCTTAGTAGATAACAGTTTTGGTAAAACAGCTTACAGTTTTCTCTCCATCGATAGAATGATTGAATTATCGTCTAAGGTGTGCATGAATGTTTTAATCTTTTTATTTATCCATTCTTTAATCTCATTACACAAGAGTGAAACTTCTTGTGGTTTTTCCTGAGCTTTATTCTTTCTTTATCTGAGAAAAATTTTCCTGTATTGTTTCTGTAATTCTTTGTTATCATTATTCTCCAGTCTTGGCATACATTTCACTTTCTCACTCTTAACAGATATGAATCCAATTCTAACATTTTAATTTTTTATCTTTAATGTTTATTTCTGTGTGGTTTTACCTTTTCCATGTGCTCATTTGCATAATCAATCTAGCAACTGTATTCTCCCATTTCATGTAATGGAATATCAGCCTCAAAAATATATTTAATCTCTGGAAACATTCTCTCATACTGTACCTAAGGTACTCGTAAATGTCATCTGAAAATTTGTTGTCTATATCTTATTCATGTCATAGATTACTTTTCTCAATATTTGTTCTGGATTTCTACCTTATCTCCCATTTTCTATATTTCTTATGTTCCTTCAGGTGGGATGAGAATATACTTCATTAGGCCTCATTTTGTGTGCATGCTAAGGCTGAGATCTGTCTGTCTGTTTGTATTTATTTTCTAATTTGTTATCTCTTGAACCCTATGGATACTGGGAGACACCAGACCCAATATTTCACTGGACTTGATCTGCATTCTGATAGCTATAAAACTCCTGCTAGGACATGAATTGGGAGGAACTCTGCTCTTGAGTCTCGATTCTCCCACCTAAAGGTTGGGGCAACACTACTCATTTCAGACCTGAGGAAGTCCTGCCAATGGGCCACTCAGATTTCTGGAGACATAGTTCTTTTCAAAATCTCTTTCTCCTAGACCCAAAGCAAAATCCATTACATTCATACTTGGGAAAAGAAGTAGAAAATGCACCCAGCCAAAGCCCAGAAAGATTATGTCAATTGTAAGGTAAGAGGCCTAATAAAAATGATTATCAGTGAATAAAATAATTGACAGGAATCCTAATAATAAATATCAAGCAATATAACATTAATTAGAGATAGACACAAATTTTGAAGATCATTTTATAAATACATTGAGGACTTTAAAGCATGTCAGTCAAAAACTAGAACGGTCAAGGGAATAAAAGCAAAAAAATAACTTCTTCAGAAAGTCTACCATAACTTCACCTTTGAATGTTCAAGGGTCGAGAGTTCAATTGACTCAGAAGTTTAAAAGTTATATTCATCATTCTGAGTGCTTAAGCATGAGCTGAACAGAGACAACAGATATAGACTTTCTGTTGTGGATTAGGGAAAGACCACACAAGACCCCAGTCTACACAAAGAACTACAGAAAACTAAGGAATTTCTAAGGGTGTGAGAAATAGTCTTCCCCAGGAAAGAGCATATCAATTGATTGTCCAATACCAAATGGTCAGTCCTGAAAACATATAAACAAGAAGCATTATAACTGACTGAGCAATAGGTAGTTAAGTATTCAGAAATATATAGATACATGAACATGTATGTATGTAACAAGAATGAATGAAAAATAGGCCATGAATCTGAAAAATAGCAAAGAGAATTACATGGGAGTATTTGCAGAGAGAAAGAGGAAATACTAATTTAATGATATAGTAATTTCAAAAAATTTAAAAGAATTTTAAAAATCACATTTCATGGAAAATGTCTGGAGACCTCTCCTGTAAGTGATGATTTGCTATTAATATTTCATGGTTAAAACTTTATGATTGTGTAATTTCATGGGTCCTGCTGAGAGGGATATTAGTTTATATGTTCAGGCATTTCTATGTGTTGCTATAGATAGTTGTTTGTTTGTACACCATTTTGAGTTCCATTTAAATAAATTCCCAAGATGCCTAAAGTGAATCTTATCCTTCTAAGGTCAGTGGAACAATTCCATCAAGACAAATAATTGGAAAATTCTATAACCTCCACAATAGTAAAGAGAGAGAGTTACACATGGTATGAGATCTCACAGGAATTTTTAGGGCTGTGGTCAATTGAGAGATTGTCTTCAAGCACTTTGTTTCTGTGTTTTCTCAGGTGATTGTTGGAAAAAAATCTGAGTAAGGTAATGTGTGAATGTATACTCATAAATATCTTATGCACATGTATTTGTCCACTATTCTGATCCTTGTTCTCAAATGATTTCACCTAAATATGTGATTTGTGGATGACTAAGAAGTAACAATCCATTTCCCACATTGCTGATGGAAGAACAGAGCTATTGAGTTAATTCAACCTCTGCTGGGCAATACATGAACTTTGATTAAAATCTATAACATTTCAGAGGAAAGGAACTATATAGCTACAAACATACATAAAGAAAAATTAAGCCAAGAGTCCATCAGTTCTTAGTCTTTTGATGTAAAAAGAAAAAAATAAATTTTTTACCTCAAGGCCCCATGGTTATTCCAGTAAGAATAAAACAAATAGTTATAGACAACTTTATTTTTGTCCTTGGAAGATGGAAATGAGAGAACTCTTAATGAGTCTTTATGGTTGGTGATGATTGTAAGAGCTGAGTAAAGGAGACCTTTAGCAAGGTGGCCTAGAAAATCTGTGTGTGAAAGCTAAAATTGAAGAGGCTATTTTATTTACTCCTGACAGTTAATTAGCAAAGCAGATAAAGCTTGTTCTAAAGACACATAACCAAACTTTTTCAGTTAATAATAGGACTGTGAATCATGGCACTTAAGTGACTCTTTCAGAGACTTCTGCATCTCTCTCTTTCAAATTCCAGAAGGGGTCAGAACTTTCCAACATTCCTGTGAAATGTCAAACTCAAGTTTAATCAACAGCCACATACAGCATCTCTGCATACCCAAGAAGTGGAAAGATTGGGGACAGTCAGGGCCACTTGTCCCTGACTGGATGAATTCAGAAGGGCAGAAGAGCCTCTTGTTGAAGACTGAATGATGAAGCTTAAAATGTCTTTACTCATTAAAGCTAACTTAAGAATAGCTGTGTGAATTAGTGAGTAGAGTGAATTATTGAACAATCTGTTGAAAATTTCATTCAAGGATGTATATAAACCCTAGAGGTGAGAGGAACAACTTTCTCCTTGGAAGGCTGGTGTACAAACTTACAGGAAATAAAAATTATCAATTTTTTTTATCTCATTAAACTAAACATTGTCATGACCTCACATAGTTGTTGTCCTGTGAGTATCCTGAAAATACCTAAATGGAAGGTACTTTCCTGAAATGTATCTGTTTGGTGTTTACTGATGAAAAACAAGTCATCCTCTTAGACATTTTGATATTATTCGAAAAAAATTTCTTCTTTGCTATAGTGTGAATTTTGTTTTTCAAGGGTTTATGATTTGAAACCCTAAGCCCCTTGTTTCATCGAAAGTGACTGCATTCTGTTAGTTAGGTCTATAAAGATGTTTTTGAGTCATTAGGTTTGGTCTTAATCTAATATGGCCAAATAATAGAGCCAGGAGAGACTCTTCCAGAAAAAGCTTTGTGTAGAGAACCAAGGAGAAGCCAAGCATGCAGAAGCTAAAACTGGAGGCAGAGAACACACTAGCCCTGCCAACACCTCATCTTTGCCCTCTAACCTGTACAGTTCTGAGAAAATACTTTTGTATTGTTACAGCCAGACAGTCTGTAGTATATTTTTTCCATCAAAATATTGAGCTGCTTGTGTCACCACATCCCAGTCCATCCATTGAAGACTCAACAACCTGAATGGCTTTATTTCGAACCTATAATTAAATGTTACGTTTATATGAATTCATGAGGATGAAGTCATGATAACATAAATACAGTGCCATCTGAAAGCACAGAAAACTTATTCTCAGGGTTGGGGCAACAACTCACTGGTTTAAAGTGTTTGCTGCATAGGCTTGAGAACCACAGAACTCACACAAGTTTTACCCTCAGAACTCATGAAAAATACCAAGAGGAAATGGAAACCGAGTTATTATTTCACACTGGGAAAAAGACAAAGGATCTTCTAATTAAGCTGGCTACAGAAACAAAGCAATATATGTGAGCTCTGGATTTGACTGATACTTTGCCTCAATGAATACATAGAAGGGTGATGTAAGATTACTTGTGGCATCAATCTCAGACTCCCATATTGTAATTATTCAAATACAGGCATGCATAACACACACACACACACACACACACACACACACACACACACACACACAGAGAGAGAGAGAGAAGAGAGAGAGAGAGAGAGAGAGAAGAGAGAGTGCATGAGGGTGGGGGGAGGGAGCTGCTACAATAAGAGCAAGAGAAAAGGAGTAGAGGAGAGGAAATGGAGGGGCAGAAATATTGAGTTGGGGGAATAATAGAGGAGAGAGAGCAGGATGAGAGATACCATATCGGAGGGAGGCACTATAGGTTTGAGAAGAGATCTGGAACCAGGGAGATCTCCAGAGACCTACAAGGATGACACGATCTGACAATCCAGGCAATGGTGGAGAGGATAACCTAAAAGCCCTTCCCCTAAAATGAGATGGATGACTTCTCTTTATGAAGAGAAGTCCTAGAGCCATTGGATGAGGATCCAATGGCTGATGGAAGCAGAGACAGACATCCACAGATATGCACTGAGCTGAAACCGAGAATTTAGTTGAAGAGAGGGAGGAATGAAGAGTGAAGGGGTCTGTACCAGGTTAGAGAAACCCACAGGAACAGTTGGCCTGAACAAGGGAGAGCACATCGACCCCAGATGCTGTTGGGGAGGCCAGTACAAGACTGATCCCTGAACATGGATATCAATAAGGAGGCCTCTGCACTCCAGGTAGCCTCTGGTGGTGGATTAGTATTTTTCCCTGGTACAAGAAGGGACTTTGAGAGCCCATCCCACGTGAAGGGTTACACTCTGGCCCTGGACACATGGGGAAGGGCCCAGGACCAGCACAGGAAGATTTGGTGGATTTTGCAGAGCCCCCATTGAGGGCCCTATCCTGCCTGGGGAGTGGTGAGTGGATGGGGTGGGGATAGGCTGGGGGTGGGGTAGGAGGGATGGGGCTGAGGGGAGGGAGAGGGAGGAGGGATTTACACATGAAACAAGCTTGTTCCCTAACTAGAACTAATAAATAAATAAAAAAAAATTTAAAAAAACATAAACCAAATAAATTTTTATTATTTATAATGTAGAAAAATAAAAAAATAAACATACACACATGCTTTCCTTCTCTGTGAACAGAGGGGGGTTAGAGAGGGAACAGGAGTATGGAGTAATTGACAAGCCAGAAAAAGTTCTTAGAGTGATACTTAACAATTTTGAGATTTAAAAGGCTGTCTCTTGTTTTCCTTTTATTTTTCTCACAATGTCTTGCTGTAGAGGGCCTGAAACTTACTGTGTAGATCAGGCTGGTCTCAAATGCATGGTGTTCCTCCTACTTTGACCTAGCAACTACTAGTATTAAAATGTGTAACATCATAGCAGGCTTGCTCTGATATAATAAGATACAAATTATGTTAGTATAAGACTCCAGTTTATTGAATTCTAATAATCATTGTGATGTTGGAGATAGGGACCACAGCGTTATCCATGATCTAGGATGCACACTTCCATGCAGCTGCATCCTCAGCTATGGGTATTATCATGGCATCATCAGGAGAATGATGCCTACAACTTGAAGAATGGCACATGCTACATATGTAATGGTTACTATTCCAAAGCCAGTTCTAGTCCTCTGCCAAATATAAAAAACTAGAAATTACATGAATAGATGAGATTTTATAATAAAAGGAAAATTTAAACAAATAATTAACCATTAAAATCTATTTTCCATGCACTCATATATTAATTTTGACATCTTGAGTTCTTACATTTTTTTGCTATAATGTCCTCACCCTCCACACATTTAAGTTACACTTGGAATGTATTATTATTTTACATATGCTTAGTTTTATTTCACATTTATAATTTTTGTTATTATACTAATCCATGTTGGAATATACATTTTTATTCATGGACTTTTCAAAGTGCTTACATAAGATATTTATCTTTTTCACTAGTCCTCTGAACTTAGGATGCAGGTGTGCAACATGCATTTTACCTATGTGGTGACTCTTGGAAATGGCTCCTATAATTTCAATATTGACAATTTAATAGTATTTATTGGTAAGGTATTAAAAAGTGGTTAGATCATGTGAGATCCTTCCTTGCCAGTGAGCTTAAGGCCCTGGTAAAAGATCTTCCTACACCATTCTGCTAGTATTTCTTTGATCTGTCTGCCATTTTCCAGGTGGGGATGAAAGCTAGTCAATCTTCAAATGCATTTTTCTTGGGCTTCTCAATCTCCAACACAAGAAATGTATTTTATTCTTTATAAATTATAAATCATCAGGAAGTGTTTATAACAAAGGGTGAGTTAAAATACATGGACACATTATATGTTGTGATTAAATAAATTATAGGAGGTCTTGGAGAGAAAAACATTTTTTACTCAGGCTTAAGGAGCTAGACAAAAGATAAAAGAGAAGGGCTTTAGTCATGCTTATTAAGTTGACAAACTTTGTTACTGTATTCTTATTGATATACAATAATGATTTAAACTATTTACCTAAAAAAGAACACAATTACACAAAGATGTGTTCTTAAAGAAAGCACAGAATTGAGCATTCTAAAACAAAAGTTCAATATCATACTCTCAACAGTTCATGCCTCTGCTGCTTCTCTTTTTTTGGCAATTTCTTTTATAAAAAACAATCTTTTCTCATTTTACATACCAATCCCAGTACCCACTCCCTCCCCTCTTCCTACTATCCCTATTCTCCGACACACACCACCCCTATCCATACCTTAGAGAAGTTATGGCTTCCCAAGGGGAGTCAATGAACTCTAGCATCTTACTTTGGTGCACAATCAAGGCCATCCCTACTATATCTAGGTTAAGAAGGATATCTCTCAAAAGAGAATGGGCTCCAAAAATCCAGTTCAAGCATTAGGGATAAATCTTGTTCCTACTGCCAGTGGCCCCACAGACTGCCCAAGCCACACAACTGTCATCCACATTCAGAAAGCCTAGATTGGTCTAATGCAGATTCCCCCACTGTCATTCTGGAATCAGCTAGCTCCCACTAGCTCAGGTCATCTGTTTCAGTGCTTATCCCCAACCTGACTTAATACAGATGCATCTTCCTTCAAAACTTTCCACAAAGTGACCATTACAAGGCAAGAGAGGCATCAAGAAGAAAAGGTTAAGCCTGATTACAGGTAGGAGCTTACCTTAGAAAAAAGGATAAGAAGGCAGAATAACTATATCTCACCAGCAGTCCAGTTATGGAAGGAGACTGTGAACTAAATAAGCTTCAAAACACACTTTCTGGTTTTCAAATCACTGTTTACAATAGGGAAGGATTGTCTCTGTTCTTCTGCTTCTTGGAGTAAAGTCACAAGATTAGCCCAGGTTCAAAGATAATTTGTAATCCAAACAACCCATAAATATGACTAGGGAAAAATGTTGAGTGTATGCCAAGCACACAGATTATTGGAGAATGCCTCTCAATGCCAAGACCTGAGGGAGATAGAGGCAGGAGAATCACTTGTTCAAGATGATGCCTTAATACAGAATAAGTTCAATCATGGATAGAAAAATTGTTTCAACATAAAAAAGGAAGGAGAAACAAAGCATGTTGGTGTTCATTGGACTCAAACTCTTAGAACATTAGTGAGCTACTGGCTGGCATCAACTCAGTGAGAATAAAAGGAAGAGTAAATAACAATAGTAAGGCACAGTAGCACTTGAGATATGTAACTAGTCTAGAGGTCAGATATGTGGCAACCTCTCAGATACAGCTGTAATGTTAAAGAACATTGTAAATACAACAGACTTTTAAGGTATCAGAACTCATACCTTCTAACGCTATCCACGTGGCACCCTCTGGGAGACAAATGTCCTAGTAATAAAAACAATTCTCAAAGCATTCACGTAGAACACAAGTCTTATAAAAATAATGATAATCCAATATGCACAATAAATTGAAAATGAAGATGCTGGAGAGATCATTAAGAATACTTGCTGCTCCTGCAGAAGATCTGAGTTCACAAGCACCCATAACTCCTACTCTAACAACTAACAACTTATTCTATCCTTTGTAGGTAACTTCATTCATGTGACTCATACACACAAATACACACACACACACACACACACAAATACACATAAAATATACATAAATCTTTTAAAGTAAATAAATATATCTTAGCTATTATTGATAATTTGATAAGGAAATACAAATCTGAAGTATGGATTGTTGAAGAAACTCAACAATCATGAGAAACTAAAATTCTGAATCATCATAGCAAAACAAGAGTGGTATAAACTAGCAAAGTTTGATCCTCTTTTTTTCTTTATAACAGTAGGTAAAAAGCACAGGCAGGTGATAGATGATCCCAAGCAAATAGTGTCTTACAGATAAAACTTGGATGACACACTTATGAAATCACAGAGAATGTCACAGCATGCACAGGGCCTTCACAGGTACAAGCCAAATGGGGTCCCAGCACTAAGATGGGGAATTGGATAACAGTTCTCATCCTTAACCAAGATGTTATCTCTAACTGACAACCACTTGCAAAGAAAAAATTAGTTTTCTATAATGGAGTCGCACTGTGTACATTAACCACACTTAAGAGTAGGCTCCAAGCAGAATAAATTATCTTAATTAAGTTTTTTCAATTAAAAATAAGTAGAAGCAGACACCCACAGCTAAACCTTGAACCGAACTGAAATACAGATGCAGAAAATGAAGACTGATGAGCAAAGGGGTCCATACTAGGCTGGTGAAACCAACAGAAACAGGTGACCTAAACAAGGGAAAACACTTGGTCCACAGAATGATAGCTGGGAAACCAGCATAGGACTGATCCAGACCCCCTGAATGTGGGTGTCAGTGAGGAGATCTTGGAAATCTATGGAGCTTCTTGTAGTGGATCAGTACTTATCTATACCATAGGAATGGACTTTAGGAGCCCATCCCACATGGAGGGATACTCCCTGAGCCTAGACACAAGGGGGTTTTCCTAGGTCCTATCCCAAAGAATATTACAGACTTTGAAGACCCCCCAAAGAAGGCCTCAGCCTTCCTGGGGAGCAGAAAGGGTATGGGATGGGTAGGGTGTTAGTTGGGGGGCCAAGGTAGGAGGAGAGGGAGAGGGACCTAGGATTGACATGTAAAATAATTTTCTTTCTAAAAAAAAGAAATTATATCTTTGATTAAAAGAAAAAATAAAAGAATCACCCATATACAGCCTCATTACTTAAATACTCCTGAATTGGAATCTGCAGATCATCCTCTGTCATTATCTGCATTCACTGTCCAAGTCGAATTCAAAAACACTGAAGCCTAAATTCTAGTGCCACAAAGTGGAAGTTCATGCAACACAATTATAACCAATTCTGAGAGTCCTGTTCTGAAGGTGCTCTATGCATGATCCTTGTATTTTTCCTTTGGAAATTATGAAGTATGGACCATAATAGTAACAACTTCTAAATTAAATGAATAAATCATAATAAGAAATACTTAGGGGTAATATTTTTTAAAATGCAAATTTGTGTTCTAGAGTAAAAAAGTCAGAATCCCACCATTTGGAAAATTAGACTAGTGAAGGCAGGCCTGATTTTGTTTCCCCAAGTACTTTCACTTCCTACAATTCTTTGTTCACCAAGACAGATAACAAAGCCATGCTTTGATTTTCAGAAAAACATCACACATCTCTGAAAACAAAGTCTCTCTTGTGTATCCTGGGAAAGTCAAGATGAGATCACATCACATCAGAAACAAAAATAATTTAGTGCTACTATAGACGGGAAACCATTGACTGAGAGGTCAAATCTTAAATTTGAATGTCTAGAATAAATAAATTCAAACAGATTTCTCAGAAGGCTTATGGAAAACAAAACAGAAAGGAAACAGTGACAGGGGAACAGAGGGCAGAATGAATAAAAAGTGGAGGTGAAGTTTTATGATAATTTTGTAGTCACAGAGTCATCAAATTTCAGGTTTGGTGCGAACCCCAAAGGTCGCTGCTGCCAATCACATATCTGATGCTTGAAAACCCTAATTTTGTCTCCCCTCTAGTGGGATGACTCAGTGTCTGTAGCCTCCTTTCCTCTCTGGAAAGCTATGACTATAAAATGCTTCCTTCCACACAGCGCTTTACTTCAGCTCTGTAACACTTGTACTTAGCATCTATTTTCCTCACAGAACAAAGATGACTTACTTCTTAACTCTTCTGTATGTGTGTTAAATTTTAAGTATTTTAAATTCACTGCTACACACAGACACATACACACATGCACACTCCCCACACACAAACACACATATTCACACACATGATCATACACACAGGCACACAATATACATACACACATATGAACAGACACTCACATGCTCACACTTATATGCAAGCACATATGTACATACTTGAAAATACCATTTTACTTCAACAGGCTCTTTTTTGTTGTTGTTTGTTTTTGTTTTTGTTTTTGAGACAGAGTTTCTCTGTGTAGCTTTGGAGCTTGTCCTGGCCAGCTTTGTAGACCAGGCTGGCTTTGAACTCACAGAGATATGAACTCACAGAGATCTGACACTTCTTTTTACAAATGAGAGATCTATTTTTTCCTCAACTATTTCTCAAACAATGTGGTTCTGTTTTAAATTTTAGATATATGTATACATGTATGTGGGGGTAAATATATACCTGCAGGGGTGTGCAGGTGTACATGGAGGCCAGAGGTGTAAGGTTGCTCTAAAGTTGGAATTAACAGTGATTGTTGTCATCCATTGTGGGTGCTGAAAGCTCAACCCAGGATCTCTTCAAGAGCAGGCGGTGTTCTTAATCTTCCTACCTCTTCAAATCCTGTGTTCTTTAGTAGCAATTCCCTTCCTCAGAAATTACTTTGTCCATTATTTATTAAAATGTGGATCCTGGATTTGGGTGAAAAGAATGGCATGTTGATTTTTTTAAGGAAGAAATTAACCTACTACTAATTTCTAAAATTTTATATGGATGTTGGCTCCCCAATAAAAGCTCAGATGTGTCATCTGCCTGTTTTATCACAGCCAACTGGGAGGTCCAGTAAACACACAACTTCTATTTTTTCAAAAGTCGAAATGTTCACATACAATGATGTTATATAGCTCAACTAAGCCATCAATGTGTTTACTCACGATAGATCTTTGTATAAGAACACCAATTTTTATCCATTGTTCACACTAACCCATTTATCAGCATCATTTGAGTTTATAAACAGTTAACTAACCCACATAAGCAAGCAAGTAAGTCTCTTTTTCCTAGGATTTACCTCCTTAGCTTCCCAGTGAGCCTACTAACACACATGGGTTCTTTCATACTAACTATACAACACATGTAGTAGACAAGGAACAAAATAATGCTTTGCTGTTTGAATCTTTCAGCCATGAGTGCTCTCTCTCTCTCTCTCTCTCTCTCTCTCTCTCTCTCTCTCTCTCTCTCTCTCTCTCTCTCTCTTCTCTCTCTCTCTCTCTCTCTCTCTCTCTCTCTCTCTCTTCGTCATTGTGTGTGTGTGTGTGTGTGTGTGTGTGTGTGTGTGTGTGTGTGTGTGTATACATGCCTGTGGAATTCAGAAGACAAACTCAGAAGTCAATCATACAGTGTTGGCCACCTGATTTTGTAGACAAGTTCTCTCACTTGTCTGCAACTAGACAGCTTGTCTGCACCTCCCAAAGCTGAGATTACAAGTGCAGGATAGCATATTTTGATTTTTTTGCATGATCTATGAGAATCTACTTCAAATCAACCTTTTTAAGGCAAGCACTTAGCTGACAGATATTTCTCCAGCCCTGTCCAGTGATTTATGATGCTAAATTATATAGCTTTAATATTGCTTTATGTAAACTTTCTGAAACTTTTTATATAATATCCACAAGTCACTGAAATTTTGTATTTTATTCACCAAAGTCCCTCAAGGAACCCTGGAGATCACATTTGCAACATTACCTAACAGCTCTAGAGTTCAGAATCAGCATCATGATACTGGACATTTATTCCATGATAACATGAAAATTACAAGGCTGAGCTTATCAACTCCTTTGTGTGGAAAGCAGGGGAACCAGTAGAATTTGGGAAGTTCCACTTTGTTTCTGACCTTTGTCCATGAAGTTCTCCAAGCAAAATTGATTAGAAGACTGCTTATCTCTGGATTGATGTGTGCAAGTCCATGACTCCATGGGTATGGCAGAGTGAGTCTTTACTTGAGATTTTAGGATACAAAATACTGAGCTAGTTAGCCCCTAGAGAGTTCAAAGATTCAGTCTTTCAAAATAAGATGAGAATAAGTCATTGGATGAATAATCATATAGTATATCCAGAAGGATTTATATTTTCATCTTATACCTAACATGATTCAAAGTTGGCTTACAGTAACTAGACACAGAGAAAAGGGAAGCACTGTCAATTTTTCTGGAGTTACTTGCTCTTTTGAGAAAAGCTAATTTAAGGAAGTTCTCGCAGTCAAAATAAATGGTTGTAACACACATCCCCCCCCCCCGTCTCTCTCTGTATCTGTCTTTCAGTCTATCTCTTTTTGGAAATTCTAATAATAAGCTTATTGTTTACTTTATCTGAGTCTTTAAGGAAATAAAACCATAAGAACTGAGGAAACAGCACAGAATTGCTTTGCTGTTCAGAGCTACTACTGTGAGAGGATTTTAGGGGGGCTATTAACTGATCACCTAACTGCCCCTGGAAGAAGAGATTTAGTAACCCACCAGGTCCTGAAGATACCCAGTGAAGGGAGTCTGGGGCATTCCCCCTTCCTCTGTGTGAATGTATATAAGTCCTTCCACAAAGAAATTTCATCTCCTTTAAATATAGCCAGCTGAGTGTTTGTGAATTTGTTTTGTAAATCAGAACATTGGCCAGTTGAATAATGTCAACTCATTTAATGCCTTGGTAAACCAAGGATTTCAGTGACATATGCAGGGTAAGTTGGAACCAAATGATATGCCCATTGATGTTGGCCTTGGGAACTTCACAAATAAGGTCATTTTAAAAATCTCAGCCTGTCTGATAACATCTTATGAAGGGTGACATTTACTAACTTATCTACCTAGAGATGCCTGCCATTTGGTTCATATCCAGGGTCTCTTTACATCTTTCAAAGCCACTGAGCTCAGAGGAGTGGCTGAAACTCTCCCACTTGTTTGTAACCTCATGGTTGCTGTGGATTCCCCTAGAAGTTTTCCCCCAAGATCCAGTGATGCTCACTGATTTATTCTGAGTGAAAACATTTCTTCCTGGGAGAGAGAGGGGAGATTTCTAAGACTCAGATATGTAATGAGCATGACAATGTTTGGTCAGTAGATGAGACTTGAAAAGCTCAAGAAATTCTTGAATCTTGGAAGATTGACATGATCCCTTCTCAACATGTACACACAGTAACAATTGCTTGGGCAGATTTTCCAATTTGACAAGCTACCTGTACATATGCAAAATATTCCAAGAATGAAGGTTTGTAAGCTGTCACCCACATTGAAGTGGACTCTTTGGTGACATATTTGCTTTTGAGTTGCCTATACTTGACACTTTTTCTTGTGCTTCTATAAATATTTCAATAAATTCCCTATTTCAGTGAGATATACGTAGGTGGTATCACTTCATTGATCTGTCATTTGTATCTTAAATAGGGTGAATAGGCATTTATTCATGTTTCCCCCAGGAAAAAGTGCATAACACATGTTAAAGGGAACCTATTCAGATTCTTCCTAGAGAAGTAGCCAGAGGGATGGTCATATATTATAAATTCTATTCATCAAAGTCCTAAGATCTCTTGTTCTGTATGGAACCATGATACACACAGGAACACTTTATGCTAGTTAGCTGAGGCTGTGATACTTCAATGAACTTTCTGAGAGAACAAAGTTGAGCCCCCTGCAGCCATTCCAGCTGACCTCTTCCTTGGATGCTCTGCAGCGTGCATTCATATCAGTAAATTCATCTTTATGATGTCCTTCTTCCTTCAATCTAACACCCTCTGCATCTTCCCCATGTCTTTTTATAATGATACAACTTAGCAAAAACTTGCATTTATTTTCAGATTAAACTGACTTCTCTCAAATTTGCCACAGTAATTGGTACCATAGGCCATGATGGGATGTGTCTCTCTTTGTGTATCTGCAGCAGAAGAAGACTGATGTAGACCTAAAGGGAACTTGAAATCCTGGGAAGGTCCACAGAGAGCAATGCTGTTATAGGATGATGTATCATAGAAGACCAGAGGAACTGAATCAGAGACCACTGGCCTTGGTAATGCATGTCTGTGTGTGGAGGCAATGAAAAGGGCTGCACAAACATAGTCTGCTTCTAATATTTAGATATAAACTGTTTTAGGTCAATTTCTTAAACTCCACATAAAAAATCTGACAAGAATATTAGCTCAAATTATACTCCAAATTCAGCAAAGCAAAACACATTTTACATCTTAGTTTTCAACACATCAGCCAAGAATCCAACAACAATGTCACGGAAAACGAGTTTTCCATTTAATTTTGTTTTAGTATAGAAACAGCCTGTCTTGTTTTCAAATTTGATCTTTTTCGTTGTGTTGATAAAAATTTTAAGATAAATGTTCAAGCTCTTCAACAAATCCTGCTGAGATTATAATTGAGATTACATTAGACAGATAAATCAATTTGGGAAAAATTGGCATATTGACATTTGAATCTCTTAAGTGATAAAAACAGTTATATCTATATATATTTTCTTATATTCCTTCATAAATATTTTATAGCTCTCATCAAATATTTGACAATTCTTCTAAATTCATCATTAACTAGGGTCAGATTTGATGCTATTGAAAAGACTTTCTAAAGTCTTTCCAGTTGTTCTTTGCTTTACACATGTATATGTGTGGCTTGCCTCCTGCAGTCTGGATAAATTTGCTTATTAGTTCTTAGTAGCATTTTGTATATACTTGGGGATTATGTGCACAAAGAACATGTCTGCAGATAGAGATAATTTTATTTCTTTTCCCAAACAAATGCATCTTTTGTTTGCTAACTTCTGCCCTACTTTACAGGATCTGCAGAATTTGAATGTTAGTTGTGTAATATTTTTGAAGAAGTAGGAAGTAGTTTTTCAATATTATATATAATACTACTTAAATGTATCTCTAATATGCTCCAACAAACTTCTAGTTCAATAATATTGGTCTATTTTGGCATGTGTTGTATTTTCCTGTGTATACTGGGATGACTATACAATTTTCTCTTCAAAAGCTGTTGACATGGATGATTTTTATGACTAGTTAAATTTTTATTAGCTAAAATTTGCATTTGCATATTCAGAATCCATTTAATTGTGGGCTTTGATAACTATTTGATTATCTTGTTTCAGGATTTTGAGGCTTTGTTTAGTAGTTTCCTTTTGTGGTGGTACATGTAGCATTAGACCACCGACTTGGGGAGTTGTCAAATTCTTCCTTTTATGCATTTTGGAAATTTTTGTGGAATTGATTTATCATTTCTCTAAATGGTTTATGTAATTTCTAAAAATTGAAATGGAAATCATGACTTTTTACTTTATAATAATAGATGATTAACTACATGTTGTCTTTCTAATTTTATGTCTGTATGTGTGGGTATGAGTGTGCATGCTTGTAAGTATATATGAAGGCGCAAATTACACATACATACATATATATACATATATATGTATACATATATATGTATATATATGTATGTATGTATGTATGTATGTATGTATGCCCATGTGGACATTGGTGTGGAAGGCAGAAAACAACACAAGTTTCATCTTAAAAATACCATTCACCTCTGGTGAGATATTGGCCTAGTGATCATTCAGTAGACTAGACTAACTGGCCAGTGAGTTATGCTAATGCTTGTGCTTTAGCATTCTTAGCACTGGGGTTCAATACCCCAAATATCCTTTCAATATTTTTTGCATGTGAGTGTTGGGGCCTAAATTTGAGTCCTCAAGAATTTCAAGAAAGCCATTTGTCAGGTAAGAAAATCCTCCTGAATGTATTAAAAATTACAGGAATGTAGTTTGTTTCCTTTAGGTGGGGTGTTAGTACTACTTTTATGTCAAGGAATCTATTTTATCCAATTTGCCAAATGCATTACCATAAAATCCATAATGCTCTTTCCAAGGGATGCAAATCTAGCTAATGAGTCCTCACATGATACTAATGATTGGCAGTTATAAATTCTTATGACAGTATGCAGAAAGGTTTATCAATTCTGCTGATTATTTGGGTAAAAAACAAATCATATTTGTTTTGGCATTCATTTGTTTCACCCATCTTTATTTCATGCTTTTCTATTTTGTGATTTTATGTTTCTAGATTTATCTCCCTCTACTTATGGTATACTTTTGATTTTGCTTCATTCTTAATGTGAAAATATGTTTGATCTGATATCTATATTATAGCAATAAGCTATAAGGCTAACCTCAAATTCAAGAGTTTGGTCTCCCTCTGCCTCCTGAGTGCTAGGATTAAAGAAATATGCCACCAAACACAGGATGTCAAAACTACATTTTAACCAGACATGGCTATGTGCTTGCAGAGGCAAGAAAAGTGCTTTGAGTTGCAAGAAAGTCTGATTTAGATTGTGAATTATAGGCCAGCCATGGGTATATGGTAGGGCTTTGTTTTAATTGAAATAGAAAAATAGGAGGAGGAGGAGAAGGAGGAGGAGGAGGGGGGGCTGAGGAAGAAAGAAGGAGATAAGGGAAGAACTTGTGAATGAATATAGATTCTTGGTGGTGGTCCAAGAATCTACATTCATTCACAAGTTCTTATATGTAGAGGGACCAAATGGTCCCCATGAAGGCTCCCTGGCTGTTGATTCAGAATCTGAGCTCCTATACACCAGGTTAGTTGTTTCTGTGGGTTTTCTTGTGATATTCTTGTCCCCTCTGGTACTACAATCTTTCCTCCATCTCTCCAATAAGTTTCTCTGAGCTCAGCATATGGCCTGACTGTGATTCTCTGAATCTGTTTCCATCAGTTACTGGATGAAGGCTCTCTGATGAAGGTAGTCCCCAATCTGATTTCAGGAGCAGACCAGTTCAGGCTACTTATCCACTATTGCAAGGAGTCTTAGCTGGTGTCATCATTGTAGATTCATCAGAGTTTCCCTTGTATCAGGTTTCTTCCTGAACCTGAAATTCCCCCCTCCAGTGATCTCATTTAGTACTTTCCCCTTCCATTAACTCCCAAACTAGATCCCTAAAGTTCTGATCCCCACCCAGCCCATACCACCCAGATCTCTTCTATTTCCCTTCTCTGGGGAGATCCATGTACATGCTCTTGTTATCTAGCCTCTCAGGGTCTGTGTATTGTAGCATGGATATCCTTTACTTGCGATTAATGTCCACTCATGAGTGAGTACATTCCATGTTTGTCTTTCTGTGTCTAGGTTACCTCATTCAGGATGATTTTTTCTTGTTCCATTCATTTCTTTTCAAATTTCCTGTTGTCATTTTTTAATAGCTGAGTAATATTCCATTATATAAACTCCATTATATAAATGTACCACATTTACTTCATATATTCTTCTGTTTAGGGACATTTAGGATGTTTCTAGATACTGGCTATTATATATAAAGCTGTAATGAACATAGTTGTGAAGGTGTCCTTGTGATATGATTGAGCATCCTTTGGGTATGTGCTGAAAACAATGATATAGCTGAGTGTTGAGTTAGATTAATCCCCAATATTTTGAGAAACTGTCATATTGATTTCAAAAATAGCTGTGCAAATTTGCACTCCCATCAGCAATGGAGGAAAGTTTATCTTGCTTCACATCTCCAGTATAAGCCATTATTTGTGATTTTGATCATAGCAATGCTAACAGGTAAGATGGTATTTCAGAGACGTTTTGATTTGCATTTCCTTGCAGACTATGGATGTTCAACAATTCTTTCAGTATTCCCCTGTCATTTGAGATTCTTCTGCTGAGAATTCTCTGTTTTTGTCTGTACCCCATTTTTAAATTCAATTACTTGGTTTTGTGATGTCTAGTTTCTTGAGTTCTTTAAATATTTTGTTGGTCAGCCCTTTGTAAGACATGGGCCTGGTAAAGATTTTTCCCATTTGGTAGGCTGGCATTTTGTCCTATTGGCAATGTCATTGGCATTACAGAAGCTTTTTTATCTTCATGAGGTCTCATTTATGAATTGTAAATCTTAGTGTCTGTGCTATTGGTGTTCTATTCAGAAGCTGTCTCCTGTGCCGATGTGTTTAAGGATATTTCCCACTTTCTCTTCTCTCACATTAAGTGTAACTAGATTTATTTAAGGTCTTTGATCTACTTGGACTTGATTTTTTTTTTTGGCATTCAATTTTTTTATTTTTTTATTTTATTTATTTTTATTAATTCAACTTAGCGAACAAGCTTGTTTCACATGTAAGTCCCTTATCCCTCTCCCTCACCTCACCCCCATCCCTCCTCTTCCACCCCCAACCTACCCCCTACCCCATCCACCCACCACTCCCCAGGCAGGACAAGGCCCTCAATGGGGGCTCTGCAAAGTCCACCAAATCTTCCTGTGCTGGGCCTGGGCCCTTCCCCATGTGTCCACGGCCAGAGTATAACCCTTCATGTGGGATGGGCTCTCAAAGTCCCTTCTTATACCAGGGAAAAATGCTAATCCACTTCCAGAGGCTCCCTGAAGTGCAGAGGCCTCCTTATTGGCATCCATGTTCAGGGGGCTGGATCAGTTTTGTACTGGCCTCCCAGATAGCATCTGGACTTGATTTTTAATGAGAGTGATCATTTTGCATTATTCTACATGCCAACATCCAGTTATGCTAGCACCATTGGTAGAAGATGTTTTTCATTTTACACTATATAATTTTGGCTTCTTGTCAAAAATCAGGTTTTCATAGGTGTGTTAATTTGTGGCTGGGTCTATGATTCAGTTCCATTGATTCACCTGTGTATTTTTCTGCCAATACCATGCAGTTTTTATTATTATAGCTGTGTAGTGAAACATGAGGTAAGGTAGGGTGATGCCTCTGGCAGTTTTTGTTAATTGTATGGCATTATTTTAATTAACCTGAGGTTTTTATTTTTCCATATGAATTTGAGCATTCTTCTTTCAAGATCTGTAAAAAATGTGGTAGAATTTTGATGAAGATTACATTGAATCTGTTGATTGCTTTTGGTAAGATGACCATTTTTAACATGTTAATTCCACCAACCCATGATCATGGATGATCTTTGCATCTTTTGATGTCTTCTCCAATTTCTTTCTTCTAAGACTTGAAGATATTGCCATACAGATGTTATACTTGCTTGGTGAGAGTTACCTCAAGATATTTTTTATTGTTTGTGCCTATTGTGAGGGTGTGGTTTACATGATTTCTTCTCAGCTGTTTTATCATTTGTGTATTAGAGAGCTACTGATTTTTTTGAGTTAATCTTTTATCCAGCCACTTCACTAAAGGTTCTTATCATCTTTAGAAATTCCCTTTTAGAATTTTGGGGGTTACTCTGTATGCCATCATGTCATCTGCAAATAGTGATACTTTGAATTACAATTGTCCCATTTGTATCTCATTGATCTCCCTTTGTTGCCCTTTTGCTCTAGCTAGAACATAGAGTACTGTATTGAATAGACATGGAAAAAGTGGACAACTTTTTCTTTTTCATGATTGTAATAGAATTGCTTTGAGTTCCTCTCCACTTAACTTGATGTTGGTTGTTGGCTTGCTGTGTATATATTGATTTTATTATATTTATGTATGATCTTGTATTCCTGATCTCTCAAAGACTTTCATCATAAAGGGGCTTGGGATTTTGTCAAAGGCTTTTTCAGCATCTAATGAAATGCTCATGTGGTTTATTTCTTTCAGTTTGTTTGCACAGTGGATCATGTTGACAGATTTTCATACGTTGAAATATTCCTGCATCACTAGGATGCAAAACCACTTGATTATAGTAGATGATCGTTGATGTCTTTTTGGATTTGTTTTGCCCATATTTTATTTAATGCTTTTGCATCAATGTTCATGATGGAAATTGTTCTGTAATTCTCCTTTTTTGAATCTTTGTGTGCTTTGAATATCAGGGTAACCACACCTCATTAAGAGGAACTGGGCAATGGTATTTCTGTTTCTTTTTCCTGGAATGATTTGAGGAGTTCTAGGATTAGCTCTTCTTTGAAAGTCCAGTAGATTTCTACCCTGAAACCACCTGGCCCTGGGCCTTTTTTTGTTGGAAGAATTTTAATGACTGTTTCTATTTCATTAAGGGGTATAGATCTATTTAAGTTGTTTATCTGATCTTTATTTAATTTTGTTAGGTAGTATATATCAAGAAATTTGTCCAATTCTTTTCTATTTTCTAATTTTGTGGAGTATAGCTTTTTAAAGTATAACATAATGACTGTCTGGATTTCCTCAGTGTCTGTTGTTATGCCCCCCTTTTGCTTATGATTTTGTTGATTTATATATTCTTTCTTTACCTTTTAGTTAGTTAAAATAATGGTTTTTCTATATTAATTATTTCCTCAAAGAACAAACTCTTTGTTTTATTGATTCTTTGTATTTTTCTCTTTGTTTCTATTTCATTGATTTCGGCCTTCACTGTGATTATTGTATGTGGTCTAGTTCCCCATCAGTATGATTGCATCTTTTTGTTCTAAAGCTTTAAGATGTGCTGTTAAGTTGCTAGTATGTGATTTCTCCAATTATTTTTTATGCACGAATTTAGTACTATGACCTTGCATTTTATCACTATCTTCATTGTGTCCAATAATTTTGGGTATGGTTGTGTGTGCATTTTCATTGAATTCTAGGAAGTATTTATTTTTTATTTCTTCCTTGACCCAGTGGTAATTCAGTTGAGAGCTTTTCAAATTCCATGAGTGTGAAGGCATTCTGTAGTTTGTGTTGTTTTGAACTCCAACTTTAATTCATGGTGATCTGACAAGATACAGGGGAGTTACTCCAATTTAAAAAATCTTTTTAGACATGCTTTGTGACTGAGTTGTGGTCAGTTTTGGAGAAGGGTCCATGAAGTGCTGAGAAGGTGTATTCTTTGATGTTTGGGTGAACACATTCTGTAGATATCTGTTAAGACAATTTGAATCATGAATCTGTTAATTTCATTATTTCTCTGTTTAGTTTCCATCTGAGTAACCTGACCTTTGGTGAGAGGGGGTGTTGATTATTAATGGGTATGGCTCCATCTATGATTTAAGCTTTAATACTGTTTCTTTTAAAAATATGGTTGCCCTTGTATTTGGAGAATAGGTTTTTCAGAATCCAGACATTCTTTTGGTGTATTTGTCCTTTGGTGAATATGAAATGTCCTTGTCTATCTCTTTTGATTAATTTTGGTTTGTAGTCCATTATAGGTGTTTAGGTAACTACAGCAGCAAGTTTCTAAGGTCAGTTTGATTAGAAAGTACTTTTACAGTTTTTTACTCTGAGGTAATATCTGTTATTGACATTGAGGTATGCTTCTTTTTTGTTTTGTTTTGTTTTGTTTTGTTTACAATGCTGCTGGCCAATTGACTAGGATTTCTTATATGCTAGCTCAGTCTTAATTATCATAAATCCATATATTTTATAAGACTTATCAAGGATGCCTTCTGCTGGCATCCCCTTCCCAGGATCACATGGTAGAGAAGAGAGCAGGAGGAAGAGGAAGAGCAAGAGAGCCAAGGTGTGTTTCTTATATGCAGCAGAAAGATGGATGCCATTTTCATATCCATTCTGTTAGTTTGTGTCTTCTTTATTCTTACTTTTTAAAGTGACATTTATTTAAATAACTTTTTCATTTAGTTTACATACCAACCAATTTTCCCTCTCCCCTCTCCTCCTGTTCCCTCTCCTTTTCTCTATACATCCCTGTCCATCTACTCCCCCTCGATCTCACCCCATAAAGGGACAGGCATCCCATGGGCTTGCACAAAACAAGGTGCATAAAGTTGAGGCAGGACCAAGCTTCTCCTTTAGTTCAAGTCAGGGCCAGGCAACTCAGAGCATGTGTCTTTTTATTGGTGAATTGAGCCCATTGATATTGAGAAACATTAATGGTCAGTGATTGTTAATTCCTGTCATTTTTTGTTGTTGTTTGTGGATGGTGTGTGTATTTCCCTTCTTTGGCATTTAGTGGTGTGAGACCATCTATTGCCTGCTTTTCTGTTGGTATAGTTCACTTCCTTGGGTTGGAATTTTCTTTCTAGTAAATTCTATAGGGCTTGATTTGTGGATGGATATTGATTAAATTTTAGTTTGTCAGGAAATATCTTTTTTCTCTATTTATTTTGTGTGGTGATATATTGTTTGTGATATAATAAAGCTTGCCTGGAGATCTGAAACCAAAGCTAGCCATAGCCGTAGAAGCCAGGCAGTGGTGGCACATACCTTTAATCCCAGGACTCAGGGCAGATGGATCTCTCTGAGATCAAGGCCACCCTGGGCTACATGGAAGTGAATTAGTCTATTCTAGCATTTAGAGTCTCCATTGAGAAGTCAGGTGTAATTCTGATATGTCTGCCTTTATATGTTGCTTGGCCTTTTTCCCTTTAATATTATTTCTTTATTCTGTATATTTAGTGTTTTGATAATTATGTGGGAAGGAGACATTGTTTTCTGGTCCAGTCTATTTGCTGCTCTGTAAGCTTCTTGTGTCTTTTTAGGTATGTCTTTCTTTAGGTTGGGAAAATTTTCTTCTATGATTTTGTTGAATTTATTTTCTGGGTCTTTGAGCAGGAATTTGTCTCCTTCTATTCTTATTATTCTTAGGTTTGGTGTTTTTATAGTTACCCAGATTTCCTGAATTTTGGGGGGAATAGAAATTTTTTTAATTTACCATTTTCTTTGACCAATGAATCTCTTTCTTCTATTGTATATTCAATGCCTAAGATTATCTCTTTCATCTCTTGTATTCTGCTGGTGATGCTTGTGTTTGTAGTTTCTTTTGGCTTACCCACTTATTCAGATTTTCCATTCTAGAATTCCCTGTTCAATTTTTGCTTATTGCTTCTATTTCTGTTTTCAGGTCTTGAAACGTTTTACTTGTTACCATTAATTGTTTGTTTTTCTTGGTTTTATTTGCATTCTTTTAGAGATTTATTTATTTCCTACAATTTTTGTTTGTCTTTTCATAAATTTCTTTTTTTATTTTAGAAGCACTCTTTACATATCAATCCCTCCATTCCCTTGCCCTGCCATCTCCCCATGATCCCCACTGACTCCCCCACCCCACCCACTCCCCAATGATAGTGAGGCCCTCTATGAGGGACCATCAAATCTATCACATCATTTGGAGGAGGGCCTAGGTCCTCTTTCTGGTATCTGGGCTGCAATAGTATCCCTCCATAGGAAATAGGCTCCGAAAGTCCACTTGTGCTCTAGGGATAAACACTGGCTCCACTGTTAGAGGTCCTATAAACTGCTCTGGCCTCCTAGTTGGCACCCACATTCAGAGGTCTTAGTTTGGTCAAATGTAGGTGCCTAAATTTCTTTAAGGGACATTTTCATTTCATTTTAAGGACATCTATTCTTTATAAAGTTTTCTGTAAGGTTGTTTTCTTGTTCTTCAGCTGTGGTGGAATGTTCAGGTATTCCTGTTGTTTTCTGATCGTGACATACTGGCCTTTCTGTTTATAATTGTATTCTTACACTGATATTTAGGTAACTGGATTGGGTGACTATAGGTTTAGTTGTTGATTCACACATTTGTCATTGTTGTATTCCTGTTATTTCCGCTTGGTTTCTGTTTCCTCTCTGATCTTCTGACCTAAGTAACCAAGGTTTCTGGTGACTAATGAGTCTTCAGGTAATATAGGGTGTCTACACTAGGTATTTTAGGACCTTGTTACCCAAGGTGAGTTCTGGCCTCAGATATAGCCAAAGTCTTCTTGAAACTCAAGATCCAGCCCTGCCTCCAGTAAAGTCTGAATCATCTTCTGGGGTACCTGTTACAAGTCTGGCCTCTGGTAGAGCTTCTGGGGCTGTTCTTCTGTCTGATGTGGACTGTAAATGAACTATGACATCTGTTCTTCAAACTGGTATGGACTATGCCTGGGCCTGTGGAGTCTTCTGGAATTCTGGAGAAGGGTTGATAATCTGGAGATTAGGTGGGAGGGGTTTACAGGTGGTGAGTGTTTTAGGAGAGCAGGACCCACCAGGTGGCAGCCATCAAGCTGACAGGCAGGTTACTCATTAGCTAGTCAGCTAGTGAGGGCTGCATCAGACCAATAGGATTTCTCTGGAGTTGAGATCAGGATCAGCAGTGGTACCAGTGCTGAGATGGACAGGAGGGTTACTCAATGATTATGGCAAATGTGGTCTATGCCTCAGTGGCAGAAGTCTGCTGGGATTAGGGGCAGGGCCAAGGAAAAGCTAGGCAATTTGGAATGGAGTGACCTGAGAAATGTTTGCAGGCAGGCAGGGGTTAGGGGGTGAGGGTTGGGGAGTGGTACAGTTCCACTGGCAGACAAGTAACTCTGCCATTCTGACATGAACCTTAAGCCTGCTTGAGCAAGTCTTCTGGGATTGTGGAGACAGGACCCATAAGAGTGTCTACGGTTGCACTGGCATGGCATGAACCTAGGAAGGGTCCTGGGAGATAGACTCTGTGGAATAGTGCAGTTCGACTGGCAGGCAGGTCACTCACCCATTCTGGCAGGTATAGTCTGCACTTCAGTAGCATAAGTATGCTGGTCCATCAGCAGTGAAGCATTAATCTAAATAATTGTCATCAATAAAAAAATTAGGAGTCAAACATTATGGTAAAAACTTGAAAGATCAGAGAAGCAGTGAAACAGCCACACTTGCTTCCTACCCCTTTTGTTCCTCCATCCAGGAGTGCCCCTCTTTATCTTTTTATCTCCTCTCTGTACAATCCTACAGATCTCAATGGTTAACTGGTGGCTAGGTCTATCCTGTGACCCCAAGCAAGCTTTATTTGTCAAACTAAATATCACACAATACAGCAGGGCCAGGGACAAGCTGGAGCCAATGTGGGCCTGAGGAAGGGTTGTATCAGATGGAATCCAGGGAGGCATGAAGTTCTGCTGGCCCAAAAGGTCTCTTAATAACATTTTTCATTGAAGAAAGTTTCACTCTCATCCACCAAGTTCAGGTCACTATAAATAAAATAATCTTTTGTATTTAGAGCTTGACTCTTCATAACTTTTGTTCTGTGCATATACGAGAGAGAAAAACACAGGAGAGAGACAGAAGTTAAAGTGGGAAACAGGGAAGAAAAAAGACAACCTGATCTGCATTTGTCTCAACAATTGGGGCCTCAATTAATATATCTCAAACTGCCTTAGGACAGTGCCAATGAAGATTAATTTGAAAGTGATACATCCTATCTTTTATCTGAATTGTATGACAGAAGTCTTGAGAAGCTGAAAAGCTGCTAATTTAGTAGTCAACAGCGTCAAATAAAATTTCTCCCCTGTATGTCTATAAAAGAACATCTTAGCAATAAGGCACAACAAATATGCTTCAAAACAGTACAGTCAGCAAATCTGCTTCAGGTTTTGAAATATCTAGCAGCAACATTTATTAGAAAGAAACTATAATATATCAGCAATATAAAAAGCTGTCTCTTCATCAACATTGCTTTATTATAGGCACTAATTTTTTTTTTTTACAGAAGCCTTTAGATTCTTTCCAAAACACCTGCTGAACTTAAAGAAATATGGTGAATACTTGCAAAGAGACAGATGCAGCTTAATCACATAATACTGAACTTGACTTCATTGCTTAACAATAAATGAACACACCAGTGCAGAAGGCTTAAGTCATCCTCAAATTTGTAGAGAGTTTTCATGAATACATTGTGATGATTCCTTCTTCATCAAGTTTGAGGATACAAACAAATAGTGATTATAGGAATCTAATTAAAATGGAGTTCTTCTAATGAAATTAAATCACATCAAAGATCATAGTTTGAAATTAACTCCTTTCTCTCATCTCCCCTCATCCCAGCTATTTCAATTTTCCTAGCTGGCTGCTTTCTGTCTACTTTTCTCTTTGTAGTTCTATCCACACATCTACACACTCATTCATCCATTCATCATGCTCTGTTTATTCTATCAGATTACTTGAAAATTTCATGTTATGGATGAACCTGCTTGAAGGTCAGGTAGGATGGCATTATAGCTCAGTAAAAGATGGTAATAGAATAAAAAAGACCACTTTCCCATTCTCTCTTCTGCTGCACATGATTAGTTTAATATGTTGATTGATTTTTGTTGCTAGGTTAAGTCGATTTCAATGAATTTCATTCACCCAGAGTTGACCAGATTAAGACCCATAATTGTTTACCCATATCACCTTTTCCCTCTTTCTTCCCTCTTTTTAACTGGTATGTGAGGGGCAATCATATTTGTGCTTGTGTGGAAAAGTGTCTACATGTGTCTACATATATTCACATTCTCTATTGAATTAACCATTCTTTCTCTTCATTGATTCTTATTTGCATTGTAATGGTAAATAATAGTACTTTAATTTTACTTCTTCAGATAAGCTGTGTGCTTGAGAAAACCATAAAACAATGAAGGCTCATGAATATTCATATCAATGACTGCAAAGCATTATAGTCATAATCTCTGGAACTAGTTCTCACCAGTTCAGAATTAATTATCAAGTTCAGTTTTAATTGCATTCTTCTAAATTACAACCCCCCCAAAAGAATTTAATGAATTATCTGGTAAGTACTTTACTGGGACTAATGCGTCAAGAAGAGCATCCTAAAATCCCATTCTTAACGTCTAATAAGCAAAGGAAGGCATATGATCCCAAACCCACATTCTAATCCTTGTTATCCAATGTATTAGACATTTTTCAGCTGCTTCTTGGGTTTAATATCTTTGGTTATCACTCAGGATTCACTAAGAATTTAATTGAGTTTGGGGAAGGAACTTTTTATTAAAAATTAAACCCTAAACACTCACTGTTTATACTTCCTTGTCATTGGGAAACTGAAACAGCATGGAAAAAAGGGGCACTTGATGGGGCAGACCCTGAAGAACAAAACTCACCTAGAGTTAGAACACTCCTGCATCAAAGTAAAATTAAATATCATGTTTCTACAATAAGATAGAAATGTTAGAAAATGTGACCAACTTAAGTCTTCTAGTCAAAATGCTAAATTGATGTTGAATGCTATTTAGGAAAGAAAACTCAGTCATAATACTCTTTTACTTTGTAATTAACTTTTTATTTTTTGAAATTAATGTTTACAAAATTTGTCATATTTCCTTTCCTCCCTCTAATATCTTCCTGTGTCCCTTGCTTTTGCTGAAATTCTTTGATTATTTTTATTTCTTGGTTACACACTAACACACTTAATATATATATATATATATATATATATATATATATATATATTCCTTTAAGTTCATGTACTCTTACTTGTACATACATGATTTCAGAGCTGACCAATTGGAATTAGATAACTAATTGACAAGCTCTCCTCCAGGGAACAATATTTCTCTCACTACCAAGCTTCCTTAATTAAGTAATATTTTTCTGTAGTTACTTATTTAGGTGTAAGGCGCCATGAGATTCCCCCCTTCCACATTAGCATATCTCTCAGTGCCCTTGTTCAAGTCTTGTTTAAGCAGTCATGAGACTTCAAGGTTCTAGCTTCCTTGACATCTCTAGGAGATGATGTAACCTGACAACAAACTTCCTGATCCTCTTTCTGGTTCTTAAAATCTTTCTAGCTCTTCTTTTCAGATGTTCCTTAAATTAGGGAGTTGTGTTATAAATGTCTCAGCTGTCCCTGAGCATTACACATCATTTGTTCTCTGCATTTTGTCTGGTTGTGGTAGTCTGTGATGCATAATGTTCTGCATCTATTGCAAAAAGGAGTTTTTGATGACTAGGTATGAGAGTTACACTTATCTGTAGATGTAAAAATAAATATTTAGTATCCAGTTAAGTTTCAATTGTAAACTATCATTTAAGATCTGTGAATTCACTAGCTCCATGTAGCTAGCTAAGTTTCTTGTACTAGGCATGCTTTCCCTCTTATTAAGTGGGCTTTAAGTTCAATTAGAGAGAGTTGGTTGCTACCAAGATATAATACCACTATTGCACACTTAGAGTTATTTTAATACACTGCTTATTGTAGTTTATTTCTGAGTAGCACTGTTGGTTGTCCCCACTCCAAAGTTTGCATGGAACCTTCTGTTACCATAAAAGCTACTCCTCACAGGGTATGTCGTTTCAAGTCAAATCCAGCTTGGATCCATTGAGTCTTGTGTAAAAAGTACACGTGTCTTAAGCAATAAGGACTGACATTCAACCTCTGAAAGACAGACAGGGGCAATAGCAATAGCCTGTATTGTCTCTTAGACTACTTTGACCAACAATTTAAAAGAGGTGCTTCTTATTTCTGGTGTTGGAGTTTATTAGATAGTCTATGGCTCTTGAGGGTAGCAATGTCATCCCTAGGTAAGATAATTTTATTTATACTGTACTTATATGCACATAGACATCATATTATATGTAATTTTAGGCAAATATATAATATGATATCTTATGACTTTATCAGACGTCCTTACTGTTATTTTACAATCCACCGTATTATCCTTTTGTATTAATCTCCTTCTTCCTTCCTAATCAAATTCCCACATTTCCTCAACTTACCCTTAAAGTAACTTCTATCCTTCTATGGCATGTCTATAGATTCCCATCATAGTTTATTCTTACTGTCTGGGTTTCTGTGCTTACATCATGTTATGTACTATCAACTAAAGATTTGGAGCTAAAAGTCACAAATGAGAGAGAACAAGCAGTTGTTGTCTTTCTAGGTCTGTTTTGCTCACTCAGTATTCTCTTTCTTTGTTTCATCCATTTACCTGTCAATTTCATTGTTTCCTTTTTCCTTACAGCTGAATAGTATTACAGAGTGTATATGTACACATTTTCATTACCCATTCATTGACTGACGAACACTTAGATGGTTTGAATAGAGTGGCAATGAACATCAAGTGATGGTATTGTTATAATAATTAGATGATAATATCTTTGCAACAAATGAAAATAAAGAAATATTCCACTTCCTTGGTATCAGCAAAATGCAAATTAAAACTAGAGTGAGAATTCAACTTATACCAATCAGAATGGCCAAGATCACTAAAACATTATATCACATGCTAGTGTGAGGATTTAAAAAAAAGGCTAACATTTATTCATTACTTGTGGATGTGGTAATTTGTACAACAACTATGGAAATTAGAGTATCAGTTCCTTTGGAAACTGAGAATAGATAGATATACCTCAAGATCCAGCTGTACCAGTCTTGTAAATATACACAAAAGTTGTTTCATTCTACTACAGAGATGTTTGTTTAACCATGTTCATGGCTGCTCTATTCATAATAGCCAGAAATTGGAAACAGTTTTTATGTTAATCAGCTGATAAATTGATAATAAAAATGCAGCACATTTACCCAATGGAATACTATTTAATGGTTAAAAATGAAATTGCTAATTTGAAGGTAAATACATGGAGAGACAAATAAATCATCCTGAGTTATTTACTAACACTGAACAAATAAATATTGTATTTTTCTCTTATACAGAGATGTTAGTTTTTAAGTCTTTCATATTCATGCTACAATCTGTAAAACCATAGAAGTTAAGGATTGAATAAGGGATTAGGGAGGGTGAGATATCTAAGGGAAGGATAAATAGATTATATAATTATGGAAAGACAGGGGTACACTGGGAGAACTAAATTGGGAGGGTGATGGAAAAGAGGGAAAAGGAAAGAATACAAGAGTGACAACTGACACTGAGAGCTATTTGCAGTAATATGGAAACCTACTACTGTAGAAGCTTCCTAAACTACATACACATATGAAAGAATTTTAGGCAAAGTCACTAAATAATGTGGAAAACAATGACCCAATGAAGCATTTTTCACCAACAAGTGAAACCTAAAGTGTCAGGAATGGGAAACATCTAGTAGAATTGTTCCACAAAGGGGTCCAACAGAAACCATTACACATGGCAGGCTATTTCCAAGGCTACTGATTGTTCTCCACATATTGACCACAAGAACTTATAATTGAAGACAACAGCTTCCTAACTCATTGAACACAAAGAAGGAAAAGTCCAACTGGTGCTTAGCTAGAGCCTTCACCCTATTAACGAGTGTCCCTTCTACTGGAAGATACTCTTCAACTACCAAAGGATAAAGGTAAAAGGCCAACCAACTACAAACCCATAAATCTACAATAGTGACGTGTCTGAAATATGTGCTAATGCAATAGTGGCACAAAGTTCGTAAAAGGAATCAACTACTATCTGATTGGATTTAAAGCCAACTACATGAGATAGAATCCATGCCTGATACTGCTTGGGTAGCAAAGTACCTGAGATGTAATAGATTGTAAAAGACCTAGGAGAAAACCAAATACCACTATTCTTCTAAAGAAATGTAACAATAAAAATGACTACTAACAATAGTCTCCTATACAGTCTAATAATTCAAGAGCCTCCACACAGCTTGCCTGAGGGGTTAAAGTCCTCATGGACAGCCTGACAGCCCATCCAGACAGTTGCACCAACAAAGCACAGACTTTCTTTCCCATTATTTATGTGGTAGCAATTTGGAAGCACAGATTATATCTTTTAAGAGATTCTTTTTCCTGCTCCCTGGCCAACAAATGATGGCATTGTGTTATTTCATCAATGTAACTCCACTCAAAGTCAGTTTATACAGACCATGAGCAACAAGAATCGCAAAGAATTAGATTAACATTTTTTTTTAATTTGGCCTTCACTTCTAAAGCAAGAAAATATCACAGTTTTGTGATTTTCATCATCTGTTACTCGAATCCCATCACGGCCAATGTCAGGCTCAGATAGCAGATCCACCCTCTATGATATGTCTCATTGAAAATAAAGTTTCTGGGCATGCCACTGGTTTTTGACACATTTATTCTATAATATATGAGACACAGTGAAGCTTCAGTCATTATTAAACATCTTACAAATGTCCAATTATGAATACATAGCATATAGCATAAGACACAACATGTGTTTTTATCACCCTGCATTAGAGTCATTACTAAAGGGACAGGATGGATGCAGTGAGCTGCTTTCACATGCTGTGACAATGTGAAAACAATATGGCTCAGAGGCAGGAACTGCTTTCTGAAAATGCCACCACACCTATCTTTGAAAGTGCACAACCAAACTTGAAATTTGTTTACATCTGATAACTGAGAGGATTGCCAACTAAAGCATAAAGCTGTGAATTAAAATAAAGAACTGTTTTAAATGAGTAAAAGAGAATTTAAAATAGTGCCTTTAAAATAGATGACTATAAACAGTAAAAAGGAAGGGAATGAATCAATGGCTTCATGGCAATAATTGATTAATTCATGGTTGATTGATGATTGATTAATTGGTCAAACTTTGTTTATATTTTCAGGCAACAAATTTTTTTCCATTTATTTATTTATTTATTTATTTATTTATTTATTTATTTATTTTAGAAGCACTCTTATTTACATATCAATCCACCAATACCTTGCGCTCCCATCCTCCCATGCTCCCCACCCACCCCCAACAGACCCACCCCTACCCATTCCGAAAGGATAGTGAGGCCCTCCACAGGGGACCACCAAAGTCTTTCAAATCATTTGAGGGAGGGTCTAGGCCCTCTTTCTTATATCTGGCCTGCAATAGTATCCCTCCATAGGGAATAGGCTCCCAAAGTCCATTTGTGTGCTAGGAATAAACACTGGCTCCACTGTTAGAGCTCCAATAGACTGCCCTGGCCTCCTACCTGGCACCCACATTCAGTGGGTTTGGTTCAGTCCAATGCTGGTTCCTCAGCTTTACAACTAGGGACTCCATGCTCCCACTAGGTCAGCTCAACAGTTTCTGGTGGTTTCTCCAGCACAGTCTTGGCTCCTTTGCTCATCTCTCCTCCCTCTCTGCAACTGGATTCCAGGAGTATGGATCTGTGTTTAGGTGTGGGTGCCTGTTTCTGCTTTGATCAGCTATTGGATGAGTGCTTTAGGAATGACAGCCAAAGTAGTCATCAATCTTATTTTAGGGGAAGGGCATCCAAGGCAGCCATTCCACTACTGCCTAGATTATTCCCTATGCCGGACCCCTCTCCAAATCTATATTGGCTCCCTCTACCAAGGCATCTCCTTTTTTTGCCCTCCTCTATTCCTCCCCTGTTTGTGTCCTCCTATTCTCCTACTCCATCCCCTTCTTCCCCTCTCCCTTTCCCACCTCCCTCCTTGCTCCCCCCTGTGCTCCCTATCTGCTCTGGGGTTCTTATCCCCTTCCCCTTCTTTGGGGAATCAAGATTTCTTCACTTGTGGTCCTCCTAGTTTCCTAGTTTCCATGGTGGCATGGATTGTAGGCTGGTAGTCCTTTTCTCTATGTCTAATATCCATATATGAGTAAGTAGAAACCCTGCTTGTCTTTCTGTGATTAGGATACCTCACCTGGGATGTTTTCTTCCAGTTCCATCCATTTGCCTGTGAATTTAAGATTTCATTTTTTCCCAGTGAGTAATATTCCATTGTGTAAAAGCACCACATTTTCTCCATCCATTCTTCAGTTGAGGGTCATCTAAGTTCCTTCCAGATTCTGGCTATTGCAAACAGTGATGCTATGAATATAGTTGAAATATGTCCTTTTTTATATGAATGTGCATTCTTTGGGTATATGCCCAAGAGAGGAATTGCTGGATCTTGAAGTAGACTGATTCCCATTTTCCTGAGAAACCACCATACTGATTTCCAAAATGGTCATACAAGTTTGCATTCCTACTAGCAATAGAGAAGTGTTCCTGTTTTTTCACATCCTCCCCAGTATATACTGTCATTGGTGTTTTGATTTTAGCCACTCTGGCTGGTGTAAGATGGTATCTCAGAGTTGTTTTAAGTTGCATTTCCCTGATGGATAAGGATTGTGAGCAGTTTCTTAAGTGTCTTTCAGCCATTTTAGATTCCTCTATTGAGAATTCTCTATTTAGTTATGCACCCCACTTTTTAATTGTATTGTTTAATGTTTTGGTGGATAGCTTCTTGAATTCATGGTATATTTTGGAAATCAGCTGTCTGTCTGATGTGTGATTGATGAAGGTCTTTTCCCATTCTGTGGGCTGCCATTTTGTCTTATTGACTGTGTCCTTTGTCTTAAACAAGCTTCTCAGATTCAGGAGGTCTCATTTATTAATTGTGGAACTCAGATTCTGTTTCACTGGTGATACGAATTCATTCCACTTTCTCTTCTAAGAGGTTCAATATGGCTGGATTTATGTTGAGGTCTTTGATCAATCTGTACTTAAGTTTTATGCATGGTGATAGATCTGGATCTATCTGAAATCATCTACATGTCTGCATCCAGTTATGCTAGCACCAATTTTTGAAGATTCTTTTTTTTCCATTGTCTAACTTTAGCTTCTTTGTCAAAATTGTGCTTTCAGTGCAAGATTCTACCAGACATTTAAAAAAAGAGCTAGTACTCCTCAATGTACTCCTCTAACTATTCATAAAATAGAAGCAGAAGGGATATTGCCAAACTCTTTTTTAAAAGGCTACAATTACTTTGGTACACAAGTCACACAAAGACAAAACTAAGAAATAGAACCACAGATAATATCCCTCATGAACATTGATGCAAAATTACTCAACAAAATACTGGCAAATTGAATCCAAGAACACATCAGAAAAATCATTCACCATGATGAAGTAGGCTTCATCCCAGTCATGCAGAGATATGAAAATCCATCAATGTAATCCACCATATACACAAACTCAAAATCAAAAACCACATGGTCATCTCACTAGTTGCTGAAAAAGCCTTTGACAAAAGCCAACACCCCTTCATGATAAAGGTCTTGGAGAGATCAGAAATAACAGAACATACTTAAACATGATAAAAGCAATATACAGCAAACTAGAGCCAACATCAAACTAAATGGAGAAAAACTTAATGTGATTCTTCTGAAATCAGGAAGAAGACAAGGCTGTCCACTCTCTCCATATATCTTCACTATTGTACTTGAAGCTAGAACAATAAGACAACAAAAGGAGATCAACGGGGTACAAATTGGACAGGAGGAAGTCAAACTTTCACTAATTGCAGATGATGTGAATGTTTACATAACTGACCCAAAAAACTGTACTAGGGTACTCCTACAGTGGATAAACACCTTCAGGAAAGTGGCAGGATACAAAATTAACTCAAAATAATCAGTACCCCTACTATATACAGAGGATAAATGGGCTGAGGAAGACATCAGAGAAACATCACCCATTACAATAGCCACAAACAACATAAAATATCTTGGGGTAACACTAACCAAACAAGTGAAAGACCTGTATAGTAAGAACTTTGAGTCTTTAAAGAAAAAAACATAAAGAAGATATCAGAAAATGGGAAGATCTCCAATGCTCTTGAATAGGTAGGATCAACATGGTAAAAAGAATAATGTCTAACTTATAATAACATCCTATAGCCTTCATCCAGCAGCTGGTGGAAGCAGAAGCAGACAACCAAAGCTAATCACTGATCTGAACTGGATCCCAGATTCAGAGAAGGACGAGTCAAGAGCACAGGGGTCCAGACCAGGCTGGTGAAACCCACAGAAACAGCTGACCTGAACATCGGAGAACCCTTGTTCCCCAGACTGATAGCTGGGATACCAGCATGGGAATGATCCAGACCCCAGGAACATGGGTTTCTGTGAGGAAACCTCGGAAATCTACGGGACCTCCTGTAGAAGTTCAGTACTTATCCCTAGCATAGTTGTGGACTTTGGGAGCCCATTCCATATAGAGGAATACTCCCTGAGCCAACACACATGGGGCTGGGCCTAGGCCCTATCCCAAAGGATACAATAGACTCTGATGACACCCTATGCAAGGCCTCACAATACAGGGGGTGCAGAAAGGATATGTGATAGATAGGGTTTTTGTTGGGGGGGTGGTAGGGGAGGACGGGTGGGAGAAGGGAACTTGGATTGTCATGTATATCAATCCTGTTTCTAATTAAAATAAAAAAGTTGAAAAAATAGTCAGAACAAGTGAAAAAAAAGAATAATCTTGCCAAAAGCAATATACAGATTCAGTACAATCCCCATCAAAATCTCAACACAGTTCTTCACAGAACTTGAAAGAACAATACTCAACATTTTATGGAAAAACAACAACAACTAAAAGCTCAGGATAGCCAAAACAACCCTGTACAATAAAGCAACTTCTGGAGGCATCAGTATTCAAGCTCTATTATAGATCCATAATCCTGAAACTAGCTTGGTATTGGCCCAAAATACACAGGTAGACAAATGGAATCGAATTGAGAACCCTGATATTAACCCACACACTTACAAACAGGCAACAACTTAACAGTAGAAAATTCTTGGTGTTATTCTCAGCAAGGTGCTGGATAGTCTCTCCTAAAAACCATTAAATCATTTATTTGTTTTGTAAATTTGCATACAGTAATTCAATTCTGTAAGTTTTTATACATGCATAAATTCTGGTACCAACAAGGACCAGAATAGTCCAATATAGTATAGATTCCTTTCACTAACTCTTTGTAATAACACTGCCTCATTTCCCTAACTTGATGAGAGGCACTTGGGAGACAGCCTAACAACTTCTTGCTTTTTAATTTGAACAATAAATTAATAATACATTTATAGAAATGTCTTGGATGAAAATGTGAGTATAACATAACAGGTATTGATTTGCTGTAGTAGATACCAGAGGAAGAACCAAAAAAGTGAACAAGTTCACATTTTTCCTGCAGAGGAACACTGGAGTCTATGAACAAAGGCAGCCTGCACATGACCCACTGCTGACACATGCCCATGAGGGAGAGAGTGATGGAAAGCCTGCAGCTCAGAAGCCTGTGAAATCATCTTTATATATTCTCTTCTAGGGGCTATCTCTCATAACCTGGTGTCTTTAGCCTGAGTTCAATCCACTTGTCATTTTATGTAGATGTATGAGTCCCTCAGCTGGGTGGAATGGTCTTTCCCAATGCATATTGGGGCAATTACTCAGGATGAGTAAATTGGGCATTGATTGGGGAATAATAAAGTCCCTCTACCTCTTGTGCACTCAAGAACTGGATTTGGGGCTTTAACGGCCAATCCACAGTCTTAATATTTTTCTTTTGTTATTTATGGCACTTCTCCTGCTGTCTTCCCCTTCAAGCTTAGTGTTCTCCACTGCATCTTAGGGAGGGCTGCCAATAACTTCACAAATGCTAGAATCCTACATGGCCTATTTCCTTGCAATTAGAAATTAAATTTCCAAACTGATGCATCCAACTTTGCTTCCCTCCACCAAATCAGAAGTGAACACAGAGAAACACTTTGAAGAGAGCTGTGACAAAATAAGAAAGCATATTCCATTGGATGATCACTTTGCCACATGGCTTCTGAGGGATTTTCTTCTTTTTAATGACTATTGATGACAGACTCTTCACACTACTGGGATATGTTTAATTGACTGACTAAATTCTGCCCAGCCACTTGCACACAACACTCGGCCAACATAGACTGACCCTTACTGCATTAAATAGCATTTAGCTGCTTGTTAAAACCAAGCTTCTGGAACTTTCATTAATGATTGACTTGTCACTAGTTTTCTTTTATTTGAGACTCAGAATTGTCCCTTAAGGGCATATTATTCTCATAACCTCCCAAAGCCTCCATTGTGGTCATCCAAAGGCAGTTTTGTATGTAGCCAACTTTTACAGACTATCATTTTGACAGGATGTTCTCCTTTTCATGTTTCTAATTTTCACTGCATTCTTCCTGCATGACAGAAAAAGCCAATCAGAAAAATGGGAGGCAAGAGGAAAGGAAACCATGGAGGATTCAGGTGAAACATGTAAATGTGAATACCACAGTGACAGAAACATATAATGGGAGAATGAATACTACTCTGATATTAATAGTCATGAACACAACATACGTTAAGGTCCACTACAGGAGTACAGGAGTCAACACAGAAAGACATGGTATAACAAACAGAGACACACAAATGTATATTTTTTGTTATATTAAATGAAGATTTCATTAAGACCCTTTGTTTAAAATTAAGAAAAATAAAATAACCTCACTATAAAATCATTTGTAATTAGGCTTAAGGCAGAAATGCAAAGAGGCACCGAAGATGAGCAGGCATTCAGCATTCAGCTTACCAGAGAACACTTTGAATAATCTGGAAAGTGCATAACGAAGTACATTGAAAACTGAAAACCTCAAATGCTGAATTTACAAGAGAGATTGTAAACACTTCTAGAGTGAAAGGGATACATTTTAGTCAGCTGCATCTCTAGGTGACAACACCACAAATGAAAACTATATTGTTATATCATTCATCATAGCTAAATAAATCATTTACAACATTTAGGAGTCACACTCAAAAATATTATGGGGATTTTTACTTTTAGCCTTATGAAAATACATTTGAAAATGAGCCATCCTTCTCACAAACGTGATTTGAATTTTCATTCCAAACCAGAACAGGTAGATTAGGCATGTAGTGACTCTTACCCAAAGAATTAATTTTTCAAACCTACCAATTTACCAATAATACACAGTATTCAAGTTAGAAGGAAGGCAGCTCAGAGGAGACAGAGCACTGTCTTGAAACATACAACAAGCGATGATTTCTCAATGTTAGAAGAAAAGCAGAAATCTGAACAAATGGAGAGGCATAATGTATTCATGGGCAAGAAGATTTACATTTCCATATTTTACTCACATTCAATTTAAGTCTATGGAGTCACTGAAATCTCAGTCACAGCGGTATCTTCTAGGAGGCTTGATAAATGCTCCCACACACAAGTTAGCTAAAAGCTCTGCTGCTGCACATGGGGTGCAAACAGTGCTGACAATAAACTTTACATTTCAAAAAGCCAGAAGAGTTAAGCATGTTTAATTTATTAGGAAATTACAAAAATTTTGGAAAATTGATCTAACTTAAACATTTCAAAATAAATGAAGATATTGAAAACTCGCATGCTGTCCTGTAAATATACAACATTTATGATTTTGTGAATTGGTTAAAAATATCAATTAAATTAAAAAAATAAAACTCACATGGAAAGAAGCATACCAAAATGTTCTATTTTGTGCAGGAAGAATAGAAGTGAGACAACTTGTTTGCTGCAGAGCAAGACTTAAGGATATGCTCTTTGGTGAAGAGGGAGATGACTTGTGGGTAAGAGATTATTTTGACACAAACAAGAGGGTTTGAGTTATGTGTACCTGGAACCCATGAAGAAGCCAGAAACACCTGTGGGGATCTGTAATTCCAGCTGTGGGCAGGTAGAGACAAGTGGATCTTGGAGGCTGGCTGGCCAATATAACCTTAAATCAGCAATTCCCAGATATCCCAGGAGACTGTGAGCTATGTCACTAGCCATTAGCAGCAGCACAGAATGTACAAAAAATGAGAAAAATTTTTATTGAAGTAGATCAGTAGAACACAGTATTCTCATGCAACACTAAGTAATTAAAAATTTCCCATAGTCAGAATATAGACAAACCACATAATGATACTGTTAAACTGAAAAAAACTGCACATAAGTATAGAAATGCATTCTGTAAGCATGCCTTAAATATTAAAAATGATTGACAGATGTTTTTGTATGTGTATACAATTTCAAGCAAGTCTCCCAGATGAACAGCTGTGGTTTTAGAGCAAGTCTTCTATGAAAGTGCTTTGGTATAATACCATCTATTCCATACAAGTACACCAGTTGACATGGTAAGATATGGATGTATCTTTTGTCCACTAAAATTTGTGCTAGGTAAAGTGTTACAATGTAAGTTATACATGTTGTAATATTAAATTGAATTTTCCCTCTATGTTCATGTAAATTATGTTATAAAACCTCTTTACTGAATGTACAGAACCCTATAATTCACACACACACACACACACACACACACACACACACACACACGGAGATACACACATTTTAGTTTACTTTGCAATTGTCCATTGTCATGTTATGTGGGCTAGGAAAATGAGACTCAAAAGATATGTGATATTAATAGCACACTCAAAATATGGAATGGAAGGAAAACCTGAATGACACTTTTCAAAACTGTTAAATTATTACTTTTTCATTATTCCTGGCATCAAGTAATCTTAACTCAGTAGAAACTTTAAAAGGAAACAACTTTAAAAGTTTATATTTGTCAATGATATGGTTCTCTTGAAACCTTAGTGACAGTCCTAGATGCTAGACTATCCCTATACAATAACTCACATTTCCCCAGGAAACATAGATCCAAAGTTACTAACTAACTGATCAAATATCTACTAACTATTACAACTTCACTCTTTAACTGATATTTAGACATCCATAGCGTGAGTTTTCTAGTCAGAACTCATACATTTACAAATAATAAAATATATTTTAATATGAATTCTGTAACAGATACAAGAGAAGGTAAATTCTCCCCTAGTTCTGCCTTTGCTCATCTCAGCTCACAATATCAGCTCTGCTACCAGCTCCTACATGATGGTGAAACATGGACATTTATCACTAAAAGCAATGGGTCCCAAGCAGAGTGAGTTTGACTGCTTATTTCTCAGCTCATGGAGCTCTGTTGGCAGACTGTGGAAATTTGGGGAGGAGGTTCCTAGTAAGGGGAAGTAGATCACTAATGGAAATCCCATGAAGGAAGTGTAATCTGGCCCTTGTTCCCACCACCAAATCTTCCTGCTCCGTGATGATGCCCTTCACCATTTGAAACTGTGAGTCAAATAAATCCTTCCTACCTCACACTATTCAGTAGGGTATTTTGTGACAGGAAACAGAAGTCAATAATACAGGCGCAGGTATTTCAGAAATATCCTGTATACCCAATCATGTCAGCACAGAAATTATTTCTTAATGATACTTGGAAACAGCAGAGGAAATGAACCTCTCTACTCCAGATTACATCTTTTATTTAAAACAGAGGAGAGGGAGCAAGACAACACTGTATGTGGTTGGCCATGCAATTTAGAGCTTTTTTTCTCACCTCAGATCAATCATGCAGAACCAATGCCATTAGCTGATTTGCACAAGTTCACACAGTGAGTAGCATATACACATCAACATCTCTAAGAATTAGCTTCCGACACAAAGCTTTAGAAGGCTTATCTTAGAAAATCCCATTCTTTTCTAAATACTCTGTGAGCATCATGGCAATTGATTCAATACCAACCATCAGTCGTAGCTGATTGAGGGATCTCTTCTGAGTTAGAAGGATAGAAATTTGCCCAAACAATATCCTGGTCTCCCTAAATAATAGTGCAGTGGCATTTGTTTTCTATAAGTCTTCTTTATTCACAAGTGTTGGGCAAGGCAGCACTCTCCAACTGATAGACAGATTAACTCCCAGTGGTAGCTATAATTTCCTTAATGATAAAAGCCTTTGGGGGCAAATTTATACATCATCTTTTTTGGCACTGGAATCCTTCCTAGACATTTCAAAGTGTGTACTCATACTAACCCAAGACCTGAAGCAGTATTGGGGCATCATTATGCTGGTTTAAATGCAAGTCATTTATAAAAAGCAGGAGATATATATTAAAAACTGCCTGGTTGTTCAGCCTAATACTAATAGTTGCAGAAAGGCATATTGCCAACCTCCCGAGCACAAAGAAAGAAAAAAATGTAACTGGTGAAAAGCTGTTTAAGGTTGTGTCCTAGAACACTTAGTATAGATTATTGCACTATAGGTACCCAACAAAGGAAGAATATAGATAGAGCAAGGCAAGTAGAGGCCAGAGAATACTTCAGTGGGGGAAGAGGGTATTTCTCATAGTTGTGCTAAAGAAGGTTACATAAATGTGTATCTTTAAAGAGAATAAGACAGTAATATAATTGGAGGGAGCCATGGCAATGAATGCCAGAAATAGGAAGAAATACAAAGACTGAACAAAAGGATGGCAGTCCCCGAGTCAAATAAAAATACACCAAATCAGGTCATTTTAAGTCTGAATATGAGATGCTCTCTTGAGCCTCATATGTTTGGTGCTAAGTTACCAGTTAATCTGATTTGTGGAAATGATAACATCATAAGGGTTATGGTAAATTAACAAATTAGGCCCTTGATAGATTCATAAGTTTGACAATGGGATGAAGGGTGTTCTTAGAGAAAGTGAGCCCTAGAGTATAGCATGGAAAGCAGTATCTTGTTCCCAGTCCCTGTCTGTTTCTCTGACTCTGTTTTTCAGCCACTATGAAGGAATAATCCTTTGCCAAATACTTTTACTTCTCTCTAACGTTCACTGTTAGCCCCACCACAAAGCAACAATCCAACTAAGGACTATGTCTCCCCAATCCATGAAATAGGGTAAATCCTGTTCTAGCAGCTCTCATACGAAGGAGTTGACAATATAAATAATCACAGAAGGCCAAGAGCTACAAAAATGGATCAGTTTTCTTATGCATTTGTCACAATGGCTAAAAAGTAACATTGTGATGATTTCAAATACTGAGATGTCAGTTACTCCAGATGCAGACATGATGTGAGATAGACACAGCAATTGTACATGGATTCAGACATTTTAGAACTTGAGAAGGGCCAGTTCTGGGCTAATCATAACATAGCCCAACTCCACAATATCCTTGTAGACACAGCATTATAAAAGAAGAGGGATGGTTTAGTATTAAGGCCAAGGGGAAGTGGATGAGAAATTTTAAAAAAATCAAGAGAAAGCTTGCTAAAGTTGGATGGAGGCTCTGAAATAAGTTTAGTCCAAGCAGGAATCAATAAAGGCAATCATGTACAATCAACACTTATGTGGATTTAAGTCATGTGACTCAAGTGCTCAAAATAGAGTTGAATTAGAGCAGATGGCAGAACTTGAGGCAGTGGAGGTGCAACAATGCTTTACTTAAGAGAGATTTCACCCTGGTGACACTAACAGACAGTCTTTTACAAGTGATACATGATGGAAAATGAGCTACCATTGAAGGCAGAAGTGGGCACAGCCTAATCCTGGCTTTAGCGAACATTGAAAAGACTCCAATTTAATCTGCATGCATCACTACTAGAGAGACAAAAAAAAAAAAAAAAAAAAAGCTCCTGAATGTTTTCTGTCAGGCTGTATAGGAGGTTCTCCTCTTTCTCACTTACAGGCAATTTACTTCCCCCTGAAACCTACAAGAATAACTTGACATTGAGCAACAGTGATCAAACCTTCAGGAGCCTTCTACCATATTTATACCTCCAACAGCTTGATTAGTTTCTACCCTGCTTTAAATCTTGCATGTGCACCTCAGAGTATTCATTTCTCTGTTCATGCTGCAGGTGCATAGATCCTACCTCAGTAAGGTGCTATGTAATATTCTAAAGGAGAGAGGAAACCAATGGTTCTACCCAGTTATGATGCTTATGAACTACATTCAATGTTCAGCAGAACAGAAAAACTCTACTGGAATAGTAGTGACACCCATAACTTGGTAGTATACAACAACTCTCTAATTTAACCTAGGTCCTGCTCAGTTGGAGGGATAGTATAACTGGTACTAGAATCCTAGTTAGCTACACAGTGCTGGTAACACAATGGTTATTGGAGGAAATCTACAGCGGCTAATTTACCAAACCTAATGACAACTTATAAAATTTGCCTTTACACCTCACAGATAATTGTAGCCTTCATCCTTCATCAAGGAACCTTATCTTTCCAACAGACAGAAAACAACCAATTAATATGCAGAGCTGTGTATACCAATCCCAGTGGGTACATTTACAAACACATCTAGATCTAAGGCTCAGAGAAGATTATTGAAGAGGTGGTGGATAGATTATAAGGGCCAGAGGATCATGGAATTTGGAGTGACACTGCATCTCCTAGTAACATCAAAAGCTGTATCCACAAAGTATCATCAACAGGATTGCCATAAAGTGAGTTTACCAACTCTTCTTTCCTGCTCCGCCAACCTGTCCCATACCAAGGTGAGTGACCCTCTGCCCTTTCCCAACTCCTGTCCAAAGCCCAATTCACCCCAATCTCTCTGGGCCTGTGCCTGCTTGCAGTACACCCATCTGGCCAGGGAGGAGCTCCCTAAGTCCAGAAACACCTCACTCTTCCTTCCCCTTTCACCGACCTGACCGCTGCCTAGCCCCATTTACTTCGATCTATCTGGGCCTGCGCCTGCTTAGAATAGACCTGCCTGGCCAGGGAGGAGCTCCCTGAGTCCAGAAACACCTCATTTTTCTTTCACTGCTCCCCCGACCTGTCCCATACCAAGGTGAGTGACCCTCTGCTCTTGCCCAACTCCTATCCAAAGCCCCATTCACCCTGATATCTCTGGGCCTGCTCCTGCTTGGAGAAGACCAGTCTGGCCAGGGAGGAACTCCCCTAGTCTGGAAACACTTGACTCTTCCTTCCTGCTCCACCGACCTGACCCATAACAAGACCCACCCAGCAAGGGAGGAGCTCCCTGAGTCTGGAAATACCTCACTATTCCATCTTGCTCCACCCACCTGACACTTACCAAGGCCTAACCCCTTCAGAATGAGGAGACTACCAGGAAAGGCAAGACAATCCAGAGCTGCGGACATTGAAGTTCTGGCCCACACACAACACTAAGTCACAAGATGAGATAACCTGCACCCAATGGAAGATATGGGAAGTAGACAGAATAAGAACTCACTCAAAAACAGAAAGATGAATATGACACCACCAGTATCTGGGGACTCCACACCAGCAAGATCTGAAAAGGTTGACACAAAAAATGAAGAAGAAATAGGCCTCAAAAATTATCTCGGGAAGGTGATAGAGACCTTTATAGAGGAAACAAGAAGATGCCTTAAATAAATAGAAGAAAAAGCAAGCAAAAATTTACATGAAATGGAGGAAAAGACAAATCAAAAAATTCAAGAAAAACAAATCTCTTAAAGAATCTAAAGAATCCCAAGAAAAAACAACCAAACAAGTGAAGGAAGCACTCGAAACAGTTCAAGGCATGAAAGCTGAAATAGACACAATAAAGAAAACACAGAATGAGGTGATGCTGGAAATGGAAATGCTGGAAAAAACGATCAGGAACTAAAGATGTGAATATAACTAATAGAATTCAAGAGATGGAAGAGAATCTCATTTATTGAAGAATCGCTAGAGGATATACATTCATCGACCAAAGAAAATCTCAAGTCCAACAAATAACTAACACAAAATATACAGGGAATATGGGACATCATGAAAAGACCAAACTTAAGAATAATAGGTATAGAAGAAGGTGAAGAAACACTGCTCAAAGTTACAGAAAACATATTCAACAAAATCATAGAAGAAAACTTCCCGAAAGTACAGAAGGATATGCCTATGAAAGTACAAGAAGCTTACAGAACACCAAACAGACTGGACCACAAAGAGAGGTCCCACATGCCAGAAACATAATAATCAAAACACCAAATCTACCGAATAAAGAGAAAATAAAAATAAAGATCCCAGGATAACAAAAACAACTTTGTACAATAAGGGATCTTCTGGGAGGCATCACCATCCCTGACTTCAAGCTCTATTATAGAGCCATAGTTCTGAAAACAGCTTGGTATTGGCACAAAAATAGACAGATAGACCAATGGAATCAAATTGAAAACCCTGATATTAACCCACACACCTACAAACACCTTATTTTTGACAAAGATGCTTAATCTATTCAATGGAAAAAAGATAGCATCTTCAACAAATGGTGCTGGCACAACTGGATTCGGACATGCAGAAGATTGCAGATAGATCCATACCTGTCACAATGCACAAAACTTAAGTGCAAATGGATCAAAAATCTCAAAATAAATCCAGCCACACTGAATTTTCTAGAAGAGAATGTGGGAGATACCCTTGAACAAGTTGGCACAGGAGACTGCTTCCTGAACATTACGCCAGTAGCACAGACACTGAGGTCTGCAATTAATAAATGGGACCTCCTGAAACTGAGAAGCTTCTGCAAAGCATAGGACACAGTCAATAAGACAAAACAACCACCCGCAGAATGGGAAAAGATCTTCACTGACCCCACATCTGACAGAGGGGTGATTCCCAAAATATACAAGGATCTCAAGAAGTTAGCCAACAAAACACCAAACAATGAAATTAAAAAGCAGGGTGCAGAACTAAATAGAGAATTTTCAACACAGGAATGTGAAATGGCTGAAAGACACTTAAGAAAGAACTCAAAATCCTTCACCATCAGAGAAATGCAACTAAAGCAACTCTGAGATACCACCACACACCTGTTAGAATGGCTAAAATCAAAAATACCAATGACAATCTATGCTGGAGAGGATGTGGAGAAAAAGGAACACTCCTTCATTGCTGGTAGTAGTGTGAACTTGTAAGACCACTCTGGAAATCAGTATGGCGGTTGCTCGGAAAAATGGGAATAAGTCTAACTCAAGATCCAGCCATTCCTCTCTTGGGTATATACCCAAATAATGCACGTTCATATAAGGACATATGTTCAACCATGTTCATAGCAGCATTGTTTGTAATATCCAGAACCTGGAAGCAACTTAGATGCCCCTCAACTGAAGAATGGATAGAGAAAATGTTGTACATTTATACAATGGAGTACTACTCAGCAGAAAAAAAATCAATGGAATCTTGAAATTCGTAGGCAAATGGATGGAACTAGAAGAAACCATCCTGAGTGAGGTAACTCAATCTCAAAAAGACAAACATGGTATGTACTCACTCATTTATGAATTTAAGACATAGAGCAAAGGATTATCAGCCTATAATCCTCTTCACCAAAGAAACTAGGAAACATGAAGGACTCTAAGTGATAAAGGAATGGACCTCAGGAATGGGAAGAGACAGGAACTCCTGAACTAATTGGGGCATGAGGGTAGGAGAAAGAGAGCTGCCAGAATGAGAGCAGGAGAAGAGGAGTGGAGGAGAGGAAATGGAGGAGCAGAAATATTGACTTGGGGGATGAATAGAGGAGAGAGAGCAGGATGAGAGATACCATATTAGAGGGAGCCATTATAGGTCCGAGAAGAGATCTGTCACTAGGGAGATTTCCAGAGACCTACAAGATGACACTAACTGACAATCCAGACAATGGTGGAGAGGATAACCTAAACGCTCTTCCCCTAAAATGAGATTAATGACTACTTTTTATGCCATCCTAGAGCCCTCATCCAGTGGCTTATGGAAGCAGAGACAGACATCCACAGATATACTCTGAACTGAACTCTGGACCTTAGTGAAGAGAGTGAGGAATGACGATCGAAGTGGTTGGTACCAGGTTGGAGAAACCCACAGAAACAGTTGGTCTGAACAAGGGGGAGCACATCGACCCCAGATGCTGTCTGGGAGGCCAGTACAGGAGTGATCCAGACCCCTGAACATGGATGCCAATGAGGAGGCCTCTGCACTCCAGGGGGTCCCTGATAGTGGATAAATATTTTTCACTGGGACTTTGAGAGTCCATCCCACATGAAGGGATGCACTCTTGCCCTGGACACATGGGGAAAGGCCCAGGCCCAGCCCAGGATGATGTGGAATTTGCGGAGACCCTGTTGAAGGCCCTACCCTGCCTGGGGAGTGCAGTGTGGATGGCCCCGGGGGTAGGGGAGGAGGGATGGGTGAGTTGAATGAGAGGGAGAAGGGATCAACATGGGAAACAAGCTTGTTTCTAATTTTAACTAATAAAAATAAATGAATAAATAATTAATTAATAATAAAAAATATAATAAAAAATAATAATAAAGTGAGTTTATCAAGCATGGTACCAGCTGGCCTAGGAAAATCCCATGAAGCCTCAAAGCACTGAAGAATTGGAGTCAACTGAGGAAAGCTGTGAACCAAAGAGGTCTTATTTTCCAGGCAAGAGTACAATAATTGGTTGTCAGCCCTGAAAACACAAACAAGTAAAATTGTATGGACTGAGCAGGTTTTATGTAGGAATGCCCATATGTATGCGCATATTTACATGCAATAACAATTAATGACAAAAGAAGCCATGAAACTGAAGAAGAGTGGAAAAGTATCTATGAGAATGTTTGAAAGAGGAAGAGGAAGGGAGAAATGGTGTAATTATTCTATAATTTCCAAACAGTAAAAAAACAGTCTTTCACCATCAAGTTTCAGATGAACTGTTAATTTTTTATATTAAACTTTTTATATCTAGTTTTTAGTGTGTAAGTGCTCCATTTGCATTCAAAATTTCTAAAAGATACAGTTTTCTTTTTAATCAGGAATAAACTTGCACTTGCTAAGTTTGAAATCATGCATGTATTAAGGTCAACTTGATTTTATTTTGAGTCTCTTAAAGTGGTAAGAATGTTGATTTCTATTCAAATATTATGCAATAATGGGTGTCTTATGTATACAGAATTTCTTAGTGATATATTATGCCTTTTACACTTTGTTAAATCCAATATAATAAAAAGTCATGTATAACTTTGCATCTATGTAAATGAGAATATTTGTCTGTGTGTTTTTTGTTTTGTTTTGTTTTGTGTTTTTGTAAAAGCAACTTTTTTGATATTAATGCAATATGGTCTCAAAAAATCAGTTCCTTATGGTCCCCACACCCCTAGCTTTAATTTTCATTTTAGAAATACATAGAACTTTGGCTATTGCTTAGTTCATAAGAGTTTGTTATAAAACATTATGAAAAGGATTTAAGACTAGAATATTTTTTAAATTTGTTTTCCTTTTGTTTTTTTTGGCCTGTAGACAAAAGGTTTTTCCATGTATTCCTGTGGGGGACTGAATAATTCTGTTATGGAATATTTTGGGGCCCAGTCTCTAGCTCCTGTAAACATGGAGCACTGGAAAGCTCCAGCCCACCATTGTATTGTTAATACCAGTAGGGCTACTATTGTTTACCAAGGCCTCAGGGTAATATGCTTCCTAATTTGAATTTCTATGAGCCTAAGCATCTGAATAGATCCTCATTTGGGCAGAGGACAAGATGTATGAGTAACTCCTGAGAACAGAAATTTAGGGTTAGGGGCAAGTGACCAGAGGAGGGAGGAGAACAAAGAGAGATGGTTTCCTCATGGTCATGGCATGATGGTTAAGAAACACCAGAAAAGACGGCTAATAAAGAAATGACTCTAGTTCTACAACATGGAACTGAGAGCTCTCTGAAGATGACAAGATGCCTGTGTTTGGTCTTTATTATCGCTGGGTTACTAGGAGCTTCCAGGTCCACACACCCCCACTCATGGCTGTCGTGGGTTAAAGCTGAGACATGCCGGGTCACGACATATTCCTAGTTGGCCTTGAACTCATGGAAACTTTCTTGTATCAGTGCCTTAAAACTGGGATTGAGGCATGGGTCACCTTAATGGCCTGGAATTTGCTGCAAAAGACATATTATGAGATTAAATTTAATTTGAAATACAGTTTAACCACGATATCTATTTGTTCTTTAGTCAGGTTTATTATTTTGCATTTTTCAAACATTTTTATGTTAGCGGATTTACTGAGATGAAATGATTGATACTATCCCCTCTCTAGTTTCTAGTAAAATTTCTCTGTACCTTTTGGGGATCAGTGTGACAGAAGATATATCAAGATATGCATTCATACATAAAGTGTTTTTCTTTCTTTTCTTTTCTATACCAGTTGTCGCGTCCACCCTTGACCAGCAAGAACTACGCAACACCGAGGAATCTTCTTCTCACAGTTTATTCGGGAACCTTGCTTTACAGGGAGTGGCCCCGGGTAGCAGAAGAGGGGGCCTGATATAGTCTACAACTAGCAATCACCTATCCCCACGTGGCGCGCCAGGATAGGTTGTCTCCAAGCAGAATTAAGAGGATACATGGCCTTTACCAAATTAGGAGTTGTTTACCACAGAGAGCACTCGCCATCGGGCTGGCGGAAGGCAGAAACCGGTGCCATCTTTTAGGTGTGGTACTCTACAGCTCCCAACAGTTCCCCCTTTTTGTTTTAATATTATAAGAGTAGCAGTATCTATTTGTTGTCATATTTCAGTCATCTCTGTCTTAGGTTCAACCCCAGTGTCCCTATCTTACCCGTCAAAGAGTCACTGTGTCACCCTCACAGGCTCATGTCTTAGGTCGAAGGGAACACATGGATGCTTATTCACTTAGCTAAAGGGTAGGTGCCCATCATTGAGCATGACTGATTCAGATACGCATCACTCACTCAGCAAGGGCGAGACAGACACCTATTTGTCTGTCAGCATGGATAACCATGCTTGCGGGGATTGTCCTGCTTCCACAGCAGCAAAGGCCTGTATCAACATGACAGCTTGGGATTTTTGCGACTTCCTGATCCTGCATAGACACCACAGGCAAACAACAATGGCTAACAACATCATGGAAAGCAGAACCCCCACCCCAGCCCATTCCTTAAGATAACCAAAGGCTTGCTTAAAAGTAGTCAAAAGGGTATTGACAGTGGACAGGCTCAGGCATGTAGCATTCTCGGCAACAATCTGTTGTGTTAAGCTATCTGTCAGGTTCTCGAACTGTTGACTCCAATTTCCCTGAAGGTAGGCACTCACCTGCCAACTCAGGTTGCTGTTCTCCGTGAAATTGTTGGCTATCCTAGAGGTGATACATAAAGAAGAAAAGGAATGAATGCATCCTATGGAAGTTAAGGTTACTAAATCATTCACTTTTTCCTGCAACAGGTCCACTCTTTGATTCACAGTTAGAATGCCAGCTTTTAAATGGCCATCAATAGATCTTAAGGTAGTTAATGTTGTGGCCATTTTTTCAACAATGTCATTGACTGTCTCAGCTGTTTGGACCTGAGCAGCCATGGCAATGGCAGCAGTTGTAGCTGCTGCTGCAGAAAGTGTTATGGCAGTAACCAATGCTGCAGTTATGCCAAAATCCCGTTTGGTTCTGATGATTTCCATAATGGGAAATGTTCCTGTATCCACTTTAACCGGAATAGGAACATACGTAGGAACCCTCATCACTACTGCCATATTAGCAGAACCATTCCAACATTGACTAGCAATACAGGAGACGTTAGTCGAATTACACGAGATCACTTCTTTGGTAGCATTAGTAGCATTAGAGAGCAGAAAGAAAAAGGGAGCTTTTAAACATACTGGGCTAGCTGGAACAGTGAAATTATCCAAAGTTTTATGTATAGATAGATTCTTAAGAGAAGGTCCCTTCTCATCCCTAGTACCAGAACATTAAGAAGTCTTATGATGAGATTCTGGAGAACCGCAAAAGTTTCAAGGGAAGTAAATGCTCCATGCTCGTTGGAGAGTACCCATTGAAACCATGGCCAGGTATTTTTATTGCCTGTTCTTTGGGAACCTCCCTGAGTTAGGTTATACTGATACCTGTCAAGAGGAGGAGTAAATTCAAAACCAGGAGCTATCTGTTTAAGTTTATGGTCAGGGCTCTGGCAAGGCGTCCAATGAGGAGGATACCCTCAATTGGGAGCACAATACAGCAACACCTGATGAGCAGTGGAATTGGATTGATCATAACGTGAATTAGAAGGTCGAAGCCCTTTCATGAGCATTAGAAGTGTAGTGATATTTACATCCATGGTCCCATTTGTACCAGTGCTGGAGTCAGAACTAGCGCCTGCACTAACCTGGGTCAGGACTTCGACAAGCATAGCGCTCGAGATCTGGTTATGAGTAAGAGGGTCAAGCCAATTGCCAACAGAGCCGATTTTCATCCAAATGCATGAGTTAGAACTATCAATGAGGGAGAAGCATAATACTCCCTGAAGCGACACATTAGTGGCTGAATACGGGGCTATATCAGGGTCTAAATTTACACAAGGCAAGCCCAAATTGCAACTAGTAGAAAAGAAAAGAGACAAAACTTTATATGCGCTATGAACAGGCAAGGGAATTGGCCACGCTTTCGCTATGGCCCACAGGATTTGTTCTCTGGCCTGGATTAGCCACAGAGTTGTCAAGGTCAGCAGCAGGATCAATATCGGAGGCTTCATCTTGTTTGTTGCACCGCCTTGTTAGTCTCTCTGGCATCCACACCTGTGATCCTGGGGAAAAACACAAACAGAACCTCTCGCCCATGCTAACACTGGGTCCGGTCCATGCCATAGACCCATAAGGATATCTTTCCATCTTACATAGCCCTTCTGAGCAGGTGCCTGAGTCTGGTGCCTATTGGCAGCAGAAAGGCCTTGAGAATCCAAATTCAAAAAATTCAGAGTAAAGAGAGCCAAGGATAATTGTTCCTTTGGTGTTCTACCATGGCCTATTCCCCCTTTTGTTTTAATAAACATTCTTTCAATGTGTGATGAGCTCTTTCAACTATTCCTTGTCCTTGGGGATTATAAGGTAGGCCATGGTTTAATTGGACCTCCATCTGCTTACAGAGGGAGGTAAAAGATTGAGTTGTGTAAGCAGGGCCATTGTCAGTTTTTAATTGCTGAGGCTTACCCCAGGCAGCCCACGCCTCAAGGCAATGTCCAATGACATTGCAAGCCTTTTCCCCACTCATAGGTGTGGCATGGATTATGCCTGAACAGGTATCCACAGACACGTGGATATATTTGAGAGTTCCAAATCCTGAAAAATGGGTTACATCCATTTGCCAAATTTTCATGGGCATATACACTATTCAGGGTTATACACTATTGACAATTTAATACTATCTGTCTAGCCTCTTCTCGGGATAGCTGAAACTTTTGCTGCAAAGTTTTTGCAGATACATGGAATTGTTTGTGAAATTGCTGTGCCCACTCCACAGGGGAAGCAAAAAATATCCCCTCTAGTGATCTACAATCTCATTGTCTTTTGATAGAGGTCCAGGCAAGTTGGTATGAGCCCTAATATGTTGTATAAAAAATTTCTGATCGCGATGCCAGATCAACTTTTACAACTCCTGTAAGAGTATGCGACTGTACTATTAGGTTTGATAGGTCCTGCAACCTCCAGGGCCTTAACAGCATTCACAATATATGCGGAATCAGAAATCAGAATAAAGGGGAATGGACAATTTCTAAACACTTCAAGGACAATTTTACATTCAATAATCTGGGGGGAGCCAGGCTGATATTGAAAGCACACTGGGTCTTGATGCTCTATCATATAGACTCCACAGCCTGTCTTGGATCCATCAATGAAAATGTTTGTGGCTCCAGCAATAGGAGCAGCTGCAGTCATTTTAGGAAAAATGATCGGATGTTCTTTAAAAAATGACATTAGAGGGTGTTTTGGAAAATGATCATCTATTTCTCCTGAAAACCCGAATCACAGAATGGCCCAATCATCCATAGTTCCACAAAGGATCTTAACTTGTTGAGCAGTATATGGGATTATGATCTTATTTGGTAGTCTCCCAAAATATTGAAGGCATTGTTGTATCCCATTTTGAGCCAAGTCATCAACCACTGCAGGATAGTATTCAATAGTTTTTCCTGGGGAGGATTTAGAATAAATCCATAGTAACAGACCATCTTGCCACAGCAAAGCTGTAGGCTGGGAGAATGTTGAGAGCATACACAAAAGAATATACATATTTTCTCTTAGGCATTTAAGGCTGGCATTTTGTAATTCTGTCTCCACTTTCTTTAAAATTTCTCTGGCTTCAGCGGTTAACTGCCTAGGTGACTCTAACGCTGAATCACCATTGAGAATATTATGCAATGGTTTCAATTCATAATTAGGTAATTTTAAATAACAACTTATCCAATTTATATCTCCCAACAACTTCTGAAAATCATTAAGAGTTTTTAAATTATCTTTTCTAATCTCTATCTTCCTTGGAATAACTGTATGAGGGAGAATCTTAGGCCCTAGATAGTTAATAACAGTGTCCTTTTGTACCTTTTCTGAGGCTATGTCTAAATTACGCATCTCAAGCAATTTTACCAATTTTATATATGCCTTATCGAGCATTTTATCATCTTTGGCAGCCAATAAAATATCATCCATGTAATAAACACATCTAATCTTTGGAAAGTCCACTCTCAAAGGAGCAATGGCTTCTGCAACAAACAACTGACACATAGTTGGACTATTTGCCGTCCCCTGTGGCAACACTATCCATTCATACCTTAGATCAGGCTGTTCATGATGACAAGAGGGCAGCGTAAATGCAAAGTGCCCTGAATCCTTGGCACACAAAGGTATGGAAAAGAAACAGTCTTAAATATCTATAGATATGATAGGCCATGATGCAGGTAAAGAGGTTAAAAGTGGAAGACCATGTTGCACAGGGCCCATAATTTGCATCTGCTGATTAATAGCTCTAAGATCATGGAGCAATCTCCATTTAGCAGATTTTTTCTTAATGACAAAAATAGGAGTATTCCATGGGGACACCGAGGATTTTATATGCCCCATATCCAGCTGCTCCTTCTGCACTAGAATCCTAGCAGCCTCCAGTTTTTCAGAGGAAAGTGGCCACTGAGGAACCCATACTGGCTCCTCTGTTTTCCAGGTAATGGGGATACCTTCCCCAGTGGCCCCTAGGAAAAACCCAAACCTAGATTCTTTGGCCTATTATTCTGTGGAATAATAGGACTAGTTCGACCCTGCAGATGTTTTCTGAGCCCTCGACCTGGGACGTATCCCATGTGTCTCATGATATCTTGAGATGTTTCCGAGTATTCATTTGTGAGTTTGAAACCCATATCTTTTAGCAAATTTCTTCCCCATATCAAAATTGGTAAGTCTAACACATAAGGCTGCATTGTCCCTGAATGCCCTTCCTGATCTTCCCAAGGCAATTGTCTAGCACTCATATCAGGGGCATTAGCATAGCCCAAACCTTGTAAAGTTTGGGAAGAGACCTGTACAGGCCAGCCAGAGGGCAAATCTTTGATTTGGCTATGATGCTCTTATCAGATCCAGAATCTAGTAAGCCTAGGATTTTCTTACCATCCACTATTAACTCAAGGGTCGGATGTTGATCGAGGTCTAAAGCTAGGAAGGTTAAGTTCAAACCAGTGGAACCAAAGCCTCCCTCTCCTCTCTCTCTGGTTTGAGCTGGAAACTTACCATGTAAACTTGGCAAAAGCAGTAGCTGTGCTATCCTGTCTCCAGGAGAAATGGCTGGAATCCCTCTAGGAGATTCTACCATGATCTTTACTACACCCATGTAATCAGGATCTATTACTCCAGGATGTACTCGTAGACCTTTCAAGGCTGCAGATGATCTTCCTATAAGCAGGCCTAGTGTGCCAGGCTCAAGGGGTCCCTTAAAATCAGTGTCAACAACTTGGACCCCCATTCTGGGAGTTAATACGAGTCTGGTGGTGGAGCATAAGTCCAGCCCCAGGAGCCTTTAGTAGCTCTCCTTGGTCTCTCGGATGTCGAAGAGAGGGCCAGGTTTCAGGATTCTGTTCCTGGCTCTGATCCTCCATGGCCCCATATATTTGTGGGCCCTGGGGTCGTGGGCCCCATTGTCCTTTTTTTGGGTGAGCTCCTCCATACCCTTGAACAAGAGGTTGTCCATTGATGTCTTTTACTGATCTACAATCCTTAGCCCAATGGTTTCCTTTTCTATATCTAGGGCATAAGCCCGGTTGCTTAGGGCGTGGGGTAGAATTATTGACTGTAGTATTTCCTCCTTCTGGGCATTGCCTTTTCAAATGCCCTTGCTTGCCACATATAAAGCAAGCTCCTGAACTTCTGCCTTTCTTAGTTAATTGCATCACAGCAGCTGCTAGGCCAGCATTGGTCAGTGGGCCCCCTAACTCCCTACAGACCTTCATCCAGACTTCAAGGTTTTTATATGGAGTTATTGCAGCCCTACACTCCTTTGTACATTGTTCATAAATCAGCTGTTTGATCAACGGCATAGCAGCATCTGGATCCTCAAACACTCGTCCTGCAGCTTCTATCATTCTTGCCACAAAGTCTTAAAAGGGTTCCATAGGACCTTGTAATATCTTTGTAAGATTTCCACTGACCTCACCTCTGTTGGTCAGAGACCTCCAAGCCCTAATGGCTATTTGGTTAATCTGATCATACACTTGAGGGGGATATCCTGTTTGTTGCTGTGCAAAACATCCTTGACCAAGAAGCATGTCCACATCCCAGGCTGGATTACCAGCCGTGCGGTTAGCCGCACCTTGATCATTGGCAAATTCAATTTGGAAAGCTCTCCGATCTAAATATTGTCCTGGTGATAAACAAGCTCTTACCAAATTCATCCAGTCACTAGGTGTCATACAGAAGCAATTGAGTGCTTCTACCTGAGCAACTGTAAAAGCTGCCGTCACCCCATAGGTGCACACTGACTCTGCCAGAGCTTTGACTATTTTAAAGTCAATCGGCTCATGATATCTCTGTTGGTTACCATCCATGGAAACTGGATAAGCCAGTGGTTGAGCAATCCGGAACTCAGTGTGAACAGTATGCCTCACTTCCAGACAGAAGGTGGAGCAACCAGGAGCTCTTACTTTCTCTTGTGAGCAGTAGGGGGGAGGAGCAGTAGGGCAGTGCCCTTGCTTTACAGCTGCCATTTTAGGGCGCTGTTTTTCTGGTACTTTTAAGGAATGTTTTTCCATGAGCTCAATAATCTCCCCCTCCTCATCCTCCATGAGGTCCTAATCCTCATATATATCCTGCTCTGATTCTGAATCCTCTCCTGGCTCTTTTAACTCCTTCCTCAACTCTCCTAGAGAAAGATAGACTTGCTTCTTATTCCCTTTCCGTTTTTCCTTTCCAGCCTCATTTTCTGACTGTTCTGATCTTTCTTCTTGAAGCATTTCAAGGGCAGCTTGTCCATTCACTATAGCTTTCTTATTTCCCTCTTGATCCTGTAGACAGCTGCGTATTAGTCACCATACTAGCCAAACACATGGCTTCAATGTTCCTTGTTCCCAGGAAAAATCCAGGTCTTTCCCTAACTTATCCCAACTAGCCACCGAGAGATTGCCCGAAGACGCGAACCAGGGTGCAATGGCGTTGCATTTATTCAGGAACCTCTGCAATGTGGCTTTAGTTAACTTTAATTTTTTAGAATGAAGCAGCTCTTGAAGAGCCAGAAAAATTGGATGTGACTGTGAGGATCCCATTGTGCTTTTGTTTTAGTTTGTGCACTCCGGAGGTGTGCAAGTCGGATAAAACCACCAAAAAACAAAAGCCCACACTGGAATGTTAAAGAGCATCCAAATCACCACTATAATAACGGGGTCCATTCACTTTACTCTCACTCTGCAAGTTCTGCAAGTTAAAGCAGGATCGAGGCGTTTTACTTTCAGTTCGCTTCGGCTGCAAACAATCTTGCTACTATCCGGAGACCTTATTGCTGCATTCACCGCGGACCTACTTGTCCCACTTAACGGGGACTTACCTATGCCGCCCCGACTATGAGAATTTCTGAGTTCCCGTATGGGCCACCACTTGTCGCGTCCACCCTTGACCAGCAAGAACTACGCAACACCGAGGAATCTTCTCACAGTTTATTCGGAAACCTTGCTTTACAGGGAGTGGCCCCGGGTAGCGGAAGACGGGGCCTGATATAGTCTACAACTAGCAATCATCTAACCCCACGTGGCGCACCAGGATAGGATGTCTCCAAGCAGAATTAATAGGATATGTGGCCTTTACCAAATTAGGAGTTGTTTACCACAAAGGGCACTCGCTGTCGGGCTGGCAGAAGGCGGAAACCGGCGCCATCTTTTAGGCGAGGTACTCTGCAGCTACCAAGTGATATATTTTTATTTTATTATCTCTCCTACTGAATTTTTCATTTATTATTTTTGAGATTATACTATAACCACATCATCTCAATCCTCGCTTTCATCCCTCCAAACCCTCCCGTACAGTCTTCCTTGCTCTCTTTCAAATTTATGATCTCTTTCCTGTAACTGTTGCCACATGTATATATGTGTGTGTGTGCAGGTATGTGTTTGTGTACGTACACATGTATATACATATGTGTATACAGATAGATGATTGATTCATAAATAGCTACCTAGATGATAGATAGATAGATAGATAGATAGATAGATAGATAGATAGACAGACAGAGATTCATAGACAGATTCCCAGAGATAATCTGCTCAAAATGAACCAGACCATTCCTGTGCATATCTTCAGAGCTGAGCAGTTGGTATTGAACAAAAAAATCAGTGTGTTCTTCCATGGAGTAGATTATTTCTATCAGTCTCAGCTACCCTTAGTTAGGACTAGTTTTACATGTAAGTTTGAAGCCTCGTGAACTTCCCCCATCTTGTCTGGCATATCAATTATTGGTGTCATTGATAGCTTATGTTTGGGTAGATGTGTATAATTTCTTATATTTGTATGGGATTATAACCTCACAGCAAACTCCATGATCCTCCATCTTAGTGGTTCTCAAGCTTCCTACTTCTGTGGCTCTTTGATACAATTCTTCTTGTGGTGGTGATCTGTAACAATAAAATTATTACCTTAATACTAGATAACTGAAATTTTGCTACTATAATGAAACATAATTTAAATATCTGATATGCAGGATATCTGACATGCAGCCCTAGTAAAAGCATCATTCTACCTCAAAAGTATTTGTGACCCACAAGTTGATAATTATTGCTCTAGCTCTTTCTACCCCCTCTTCTACAGTGTTCCTTGAGCTTTAGGTTCAGAAGAGTTTTGCAGATGGAGCCATTGGCATTGGGATCCATAGCTCTGTATTGGTATTGGTTGTGATTTTTCTCTAGTGATGCAAATTTGTTGCATTAAAATTTTTTGATAATTTAATTCAGTTTAAAATATTAAATAATTTTAGAAATATTTTCCTAATGCTCAAAATATTTGCACATGTGGAGAGTTCTTTTGGAGGTTTCCATTTGATTCCAGCAGAGGGTTCTAAAAGGACTGTGTGCAGAAGCAGAGTTTTCTGGCAGCAGGTACTACTTCTTGACTCTAAGCCTTTTATGGAGAGTTTTTCATGCATTTTCAAACGTTTTAACTCAACATGAGGACTTAGCAGACTATGCTCACATCACCTTCATTCTTGTAGTCTGAAAATTCTCTGTAGACTAAATTGAGTTATCATAGGCGTTACCAAATTAACTTTCCATCTTTTAGGAATCTCACACTTGTTGACAAATTCCTCGTTTTATTCCTACATACACTCTGTGAAACTTGTGCTTATTTGTGTTTGGAGGTGGATAGGTAACTTAGTGACTGACTCTTAGCCAGTGATAAAAAGAAATTGTAGCTATTACATCATTATTTGAAAATTAGTTATTGATTTAATCAAAATATTTTTCTTTGTAGACTTCAGTTGACTACATCTGTATGAGAATCACTTGCATGTGATGAGTCCCTTGCTGCCATTAGAATCCTCTTTAGTGTTTTGCTTTTTGACTAGTTGTCTCAGTGTATATCCTATCCTATTTGCCTTGAGATCCATTGAGCCTCTTAGATACCTCTTATCATTTGTTATCTATCATTGTCACTTAACTCCATTTAGGTAATTTGAAGGACATTATACCTTTAAACATTTTCTGTTCATTCTCAATAAATGGTACTGAACAGAATAGAATATCTGTATATGAAAGAAAAACATGACAAAGTCAAAATCACTGCAATTATATAAAGTATTTCTATGACTTTGAACATTTTAGAGCAAGAAATTAAATAAAAAACAAAGCACATTAAAATATTAGCTATAAAGGTCTACAATCCATAGACCCTGAGAAGGTAGGTAACAAGGGGAACCTAAGTGGGGATGCATGGATCCTTAAAGAAATGGGGAAATAAAGCTGATCTCCCGGGTAGACAGGGAGTGGGTGGGGATGGGAACATGAGGGATCAGATTGGGAGGTGGATAAAGTGGGAGAGTACTGAAAGAGATGACTGAAAATGGGGGCACTTTTGGATCATGTAAAAACCTGGTGCAAGGGAAACTCTCAGGAATCTACAAGGGCGACTCCAGCTAAGACTCTTCATAGTGATGGATGCATAGCCTGAACTGGCTATTTCCTGTAACCAGGTATGACTCCCAGTGGAGGGACTGGGATATACAACCTTTGACATACAGTGAATCCTGTATGTCAGTGAAGGAGAAGGTAGGGTGGCATTGAGATTGTGGAATTGGCCAACCAATGATGTGTCTTTGACCCATACCATGAGAGTGGGACCACCCAGACACTGCCTTGAGTGCCAGGACGCAGAGGTTGGATTGCCCACAGACCTAGGATAGAACCAAACATGACTGAAAAAAATGTCAATGTAATGTTGCCTAATGATATTCTACCATACTCACAGATTGATGAATACCCAGATTTTTGTCAGAGATTACTTTCATCCAGTAACTCATTGAAACAGATACAGAGACCCACAGCCAAGCACTGGGCTGAGCTGGGGTATCCTTGTGAAGAGAGGGAAAAGGGATTGAATGAGCCAGTACGGTCAAGGACATCACAAGGCAACCCACAGAAACAACTAACATGAGTTCATAGGAGCTCACAGAGTCTGGACTTACACCAAGGAAGCCTATCCTGCATGGACCAACTTAGTCCCTCTACATATGTGATGTTTTTATAGCTTGATCTATTTGTGTGATTCCTAGCAGTGGGAACAGGGACTGTGATTTACCTGGCTTTGGAGTTGATTTGCCCAGCCTTAATACAAGAGGAGGAGATTAATCCTTACCTCAACTTAATATATCATGCTTTGTTGATACCCATGGGGTCTTTCAGCTTTCTGAATAAAACAGAGAAAGAGTGGATTACAGGGGCCAAGTAGAGAGGAACTGGGTGGAGGAAATGGGGTAGAGAAAGGAGAGAAATGGTGATTGGGATGTAAAACAAATGAATAGGTTTAATTAATAATGATTAAAGAAACAAACACTAGTAGATAACTGTAATATCTTGTGCCTATAAACCCAAATCTAGAGACTCTGAGAAAGGAGGATTTTGATTTAAATTCAGCCTAGGCTACAAAGCAAGTTTCATGCATGCCTGCGCTATACTGGCACACCTTGTCTCAAAGAGAAAAACAAACAGAAGATGAAGGGAGAAGCTACCAGCAATGAGCAAAACAATTTAGAGATCATGGGACAAAATGAAATCAATTAATCAATTTGTAAGAATATATTAATATAAACATATTTGCATTAAAAACTTGTTAAAACAAAAAGTATATTCATAGTTGAAATAAGGATATATTTGAAGTTAAATGAAATAAAATCCTCTAATATGTAACTTAACACAAGAGTTTACAAACCCTATGGGGATCAGAAAAGAGTAAGAGAAAGGAGAAAATTTGTGTGACAGAAACATATCAGATACTATAGACATGCTCATATGAGGGTAAAGAATCCATGCAATGTGGAAATATGAAATAACATGGGAAGCAAGCAGGATTAACATCTATAAAATCCATCAATAAGGTTTCATAAACTAAAACAATATTGATAGAAGTTCTAGAAGAAATATCCTGTTAGGATATCTTAACATAAACATTCTCTGTAATTAATAGGTCAATCAAAAAGTATATAGAGAATTTGAACTATGCACTTAGCAATATCGACCCAACAGCCATGTGTAGGGCAGCACACACCCTAACCACAGAAAACACACATTTCCCAAGCACAGGCTTGGCTGTGAAGCAAGTTTCAACAAACTTAGAATGATTGATATAATAAAAACCACAGTCAAGGCCACAATGCACTTCACTCACAAATCAATACCAAAAGCTACACAGAGAAACCACATGTACTTGGGAATTAAGAAACACATTTAAAATAACTCAAGGGTCAAAAAGAAAACAATCATGGACACTGTAAAATGTTTATAGTATATCCATTCCTTAAAATTGTAAGATGCAATGAATAAAACAAAGAAATACTCATGTGGAAAGGTCCAGTTGTAAGCCTGTGTTGAAGAAAAGACAAAATAAAAAGATATATACATTAGAAGAGAGAGGAATAAACAATAAATACTTTAAGTAAGAGTGAGAAATAGTAAATTATTTCATTAAAGAAATTAATCAATTGGAAAATAACAATACTTTAGGCTAGATGTATATTGTCCTTCCATGGAACACACACACACACACACACACACACACACACACACACTGATATGTGTTCTCATTTGCATCTGTGTATTGAGTCACACATCTCATAGATGTGCATATTTGAATTTGCACTGTCTTTGAGTTCCTTGGATTTCTTTGAGCTTTTGTCTGTCACAGTGACAAAGGCAGCCATTACCCATATCACATTTGTTCAACCACATTATCTGGTAAGAAAGAATTCCCAAGTACAGTAAATGGTTTATGTGCTTCTTTTATGCCTAGCCTCATGAAATTTCATAAATTTATCATCATTTCAAGTTCCTTGTATCAGCCCTCCAATCACCCACCTCAATATCTGTAATACAATTAACAGCATTTTCATAGTCTGCATTTCACTTTAGGATGGCTGTTAAGGGATTTTAAATTTCCACACCCTTTAATCTCTGACATGTACATCTCTACACATTCTAATATGTTCCGAAGATCTTATATCCATCCATATAGATATGTCATAGAAGCATTCATTATATTAAAAATTACTACACAGTTTTTTTCTTCATTAGTAAGAATTTGCTTGTTTTCCAGCCCAGAGATTTCTCTCGGTTTACTAGAAGTCATCTATAAGTAAATCACAAATCATTATTTTTGAATTTGCCTAATCTTATCTGATAAACTACATTTAAAACATACCCACGTTGTTAGTACCATTAACTTCTGTAGGTCCTAACAGGGTGTTTGACTGTTCATCTGTTGAAGTGTAGTTGCCAGTATTCACAATTATAAGTAAAATCCATTTACATGTTCACATGGGGGTTTTGAATGAACACAGTTTTCCGTTTACTTCATTAAATAGCTAGCCATGAGACTTCGGGGTATATACTTGTGATGCTTGTTTATAAAAAGCCACCAAACTAGTTTCCAAAGAAAGTATGTAGCATCATATGGTCATCTTGCATTCACAGGGTTATTACTGGGAATTTGCTATGTATAATGATTAATTATTTGTGTGGAATGGAGTGGCTTATGTGCTGCCCTGATAACAGGTTAAACTAGATTATTTTGCTTATTTTTGATATCATCAATAAGTAAATTAATAAATGTAAACATATCTATACACAGTTCTCCCCTGAACTACTTCTCTGGCATCCCACACTCTTGTTTATTCCCAATTCTGTATCTTTATGTTTGTTTTTATAAGTCACTAAGTCCAGTTAGTACTGCCCAGATGCACATGTGTATGGGGTCATCCTCTGTAGCATAAGAGACCTATACTATACATTCAATAAAGAAGAACTCTCAGTGTGCCAGCAACCATCCACTGCCAACAGCTCCTCAGAATGGACCTGGGGATAATCCACTATTTCTTGGGTTTTGGCTTAACTGATGTTTTACAGGTTTTATGCTGGTAACTGGAGCCATTGTGAATTCATGATTATGATAGTCATGCCATGCCCAGAAGCACTTTGCTATACTCTTCTCCGTCTTTTCCCTCTTATATTCTTGCCTTTTCCTATTACAAAATGTTCTCTGAAGTTTGGTGGTGGTGGATTTAATATAAATGTTGCATTTAGAGATGAGTACTCAGTCTCTATTTTCAGCACTGTGAGGTTATACACTTCTTTCTACATTGACTGCTAGACAATTTAGAAAGAAGATTTTCTAACAAAGGTTGATAGAAATCTTGGCTTATAGCTAAAAGATGTTTACTTAGAAGAAAATTTGACAGTATGATCATGTAACAAAATAATTGAAACAATGCCACACTCAGCCAATTAACAATGCTCTCACCCCAACTATGGGATTTCGGCCATGATTACAATACCAGGCATGAAATTCCCTCCTGTTGAGAAGGCCTCAAATCTAATTACAATGCAATTACTTACTTCATAACAGTCATGCCATTATTGCACCAGCAGGTACATCTTGTTTACCAGAACAGTGCTACAGCATTCAGGTTCCAGCAATGGGTGGCAGATGCAGTTTTCTCCACATCAGGCTACATAGCATCTTCTAGTACTGTGAAAGCTAGCCAGAGGAAGTTTTATGATTGCTTTGAGATTGATGTATGTATGTCTTGCTATCAAAGAACCATAAGAAATAGAGTTTTACCATGCAGGTAAAATTGATATCAGAATGCAATGCCAATAGCCTGTGTTGTTTGGGGGATCTCTGGAGCCTCCTAGATCAATAACTACTAGGGAGGTATTCTATGCCTTTTAGTATGATTTGTTTTTAATAACCCATGTTTTCTGGGAAGGTCATCATCTGCCTGTAAGAAGTAATTACTTATTTATATCTCTTAAAAATGCATTTTTACATTAGTTTACTAACTAGTAGGTTTCATAAGGCTTTTTCTCACATCTTTAGTTTTGTTTAACCCAGCCATTACCCCTTTCCATCCAGATCATCTATTCCCCCAGATTAAGCCTTTAATTTTCAGGATTCCAACCGCATCTATCTTTATTGTATGTGTACTACTGTACTTCAAGTAACTTTGTAAAATTTCTGTTATGAGAACAGTAGGCTTTTATATGACATTTCATACCTTGCTTCCTTTGGGTTAACACTCCTTTAAGCGTTTGATTTCTCCTACACAGGCACAGCTTTCAGACTTTATATTTCTGCCCCCAGTATTCCACCTCACTATCTTCATTTTATCATTCCCTTTTCTTAACAAGACTCCTCAAATGGTCCCATTCTACTTCCCTGAATTATGTTTGGACTTCAAGTCAAATGCACAAAAAGGTGATTTGAAACTAGAACCACATATGAGAGAGAATATCTGACATTTGTCATTCTGATCCTGAGTTAGTTCACTCAGTATAATTCTTTGTTTTCCAGTTATAGTCATTTACCTATCTTTACAATTTACCTATCTTTACAATTGATACTCCATCATTGACAAGTGCAACATTTTTTCTTATTCATTTTTCTGTTGTTGAACATCTAGGTTGATTCCATTTCTTAGTGGTTGTGAAAACAGCGTCAATGAATATGGATGTGCATGTCTCTAGTAGTGTCCACTCCCCAAAACAGTATATAAATGCCCTCCTTTCACCATATCCATACCACTGCATATTTTTACTTATAGTCCTGATGATATCCTTTCACACTAGGATAAAATGGAATCTTTAACCAATTTTAGTCTTCATTTCTCTGATGTTCAAGATGTTCAGTACATTTCCAATTATTTTCTAGCCACTTGGATTTCTTCTCAGAGCTTCCGTTCAGCTCCATAATACATATTTTAATTGAGTTGATAATTTCTTAATGGTTAGGGGTTTTGATATATTTTATGTTGAATGAATTACTTAAATGTGATTTCAGCTGTCTGAAAATGTTTGTTAAGGGGTGTCAAGGAGAAGTAAGCACTTAAATTTAGTAACTAACTACAAAGGTGCAGTTATCTTCAGTGTTTTAGTTTGTTTCTCTGTTCTATAATAAAACTGACAAAAAGCAACTAAGAGTAGGAGTGGGTATATTTAACCCATTGTTCAGTGAATCAAGTCAAGGACCTGTAGTAAAAACCATGGAGAAATACTGCTTATTGGATAGCTCTCTGATGCACACAGAGGCTCATGGTCAGCTTCTTATGCAGTCCAGACCCACCTGATTATAGATAGTAATGTCCACAGTGGGCTGGGCCCCTTCATATCAGTCATCAATCAAGAAAATCTCTTACATCCATGGACACAAACCAATCTGTTTGAAGTAGTGATTTAACTAAATTTCTATTCCCAAGGAGTGGGATTTATTCTAGGATCTCAACCCCATGGAGTGGTGGCTTCTACATTTAAGATAAGGCTTCCAAAATCATTATAAAACATCCCTCACAGACATGTTCATACCCTCCAGTTCATTTCCATGATTATATGTCCCTTGAAGTTGACAATTAAAATTCACACAAAGTGAAACAACGGTATTAGTTTAATGTCTAGCAGTCATATGAAACTGAGAGCAAAAAGAAAAGTACATGAAAGTGGGGGTAATAAGCACTGGAAAATTCATACAGAATATTTTGTATTTCATTAAGAGTCTCTTTGATCTCACAGACCTGTTATTTATCTATATAGCATGTTTTGCCTCTCTGTTAAGACTATTTGCTAATATTGAAAGCCAGAAGCATAAGACATCTTAGATTAAGTAGAAAAGACAGATGCCTGTCAAAAAATTAAGCAGTATAGCCCCATCCCTAGATGAGAAGCTATGGGCTATAAATAGCTGCTGAGGGAGAGGGAATGAGTTTACAAGGAAGAATCCCCTAATAGACTAATGCAAAACTAAGTGGTAAACCTAAACACATGTGTATATGTACAATATGTGTGTATATATAACAGTCATGATTATAGAAAGGTTATGAATTGATGTTAATACAGTATGCCCATATATAAAAAGTCAAACACTTAAAAAGAGGGATTCTGAGGAGATATCTCACTTGGTGGAGATTTTATCTTGCATGTAAGAGTCCTGGGATTCAATCCCCAGAACTAAAATAAGTAACTAATGTCTAAAATGAATATAAACAATATTTTCTGTTTTACCTGTAAGTAATTAGTACAACAATAAAAAACAGATAATAGAATTATAGATTACTTTTTATATATTTTAATTTTGATATTATAATATAATTGTAATTATCCCTTCCCTTTCCCCCTACTCTCATTCAAACTCATGGTCTATATTTTCATTGTTATTGCATGCATATATGTACATACATACATTTATATTCCTAAGTATAACCTGCTCAGCCCATATAATGGTATATGTATGTATGTATTCATGGAAGATTATTGGCACTGGGCAACCAATTGATGTGCTCTTACCTGGTGAACACCACCTCTCCTGTTCCCAGATTTCCTCAGTTGCCCACAGTTACTAGTGTGGGATTGAGTCCCCATGAGCTTTTCTCATCCACTTTGGAATGTCCTTTGGTGTCACTTTTGCTTGGTGTTTGGATAGTTGTGTTTAAAGGTTTATTTATTTATTTATTTATTTATTTTGGTTTTTTGAGACAGGGTTTCTCTGTGTAGCTTTGGAGCCTACCCTGGCAAATGCTCTGGAGACCAGGCTGGCCTCGAACTCACAGAGATCCACCTGCCTCTGCCTCCCGATTTCTGGGATTAAAGGAGTGCACCACCAACGCCCTGCCGGTTTATTTATTTTACCAGTGTTTTTTTTTGTATTTATGTGTAAAAGTGTCCGCCAGAATGAATATATGTGCATTGCATGCGTGCAGTGCCTGCAGAGATCAGAAAAATGCAATAAATTTTCCTGGACCCAGAGTTACAGATGGTTGTGATCATCTATGTCGGTCCTTCCAACTGAACTGAACCCAAGTCCTTGGTAGGTGTGCTTTGTGCTCTTGTCATCTTTTGAAATCAGATATGTTTTCTAAATTTTAATTTCCTGACAGAAATGTAGCACTTCTGAAGAATATAGTCTATTTAATAGTCTATTTAATTACATTACTATGGATATATTAACTAACACTGACCTGTTCCAAATCAGGTCTTCTGTACTCCTGTTTCTGGGTGTTCTTCTAAGTGTGTGTGTGTTTACAAGCTTGCTTCTAGTTACATTTTATCTTATAAAATGTGTTTTCAGTTTTTAAAATTACACTCATGCATTCAGTGTGGAGGAAGGTAGAACATGTGCATGTCACAAAGCTTTTGTGGAGTCACAGAACCCTTAGCTAAAGGTTTATTTGTTTGTTTTAGTTTTGTTTTTGTTTTTTTGTTTTGTTTTGTTTTTTTTCTGCCGTGTTTCTCATAGGATTGAATTCAGGTCTTCAGTCTTGATCACAGTGCCTTAGCCAACTGGTTACCCTTTGACCCATCTGAATACTACTGTCAAATAGATTTTCTATAAATAAAAGCTCAGTTTTATGACATATGAAACGTTTTGTGATTTCCAAAACCTACACATGGCACATGGGTAATAGAAAATATTTTTTTTTATGAAATTTCCAGTTTTTTCTTTAACTCATTTCTCACTCTCACTTTTCCCGAAAGCATCTTCTGAGAAATACTTTCTGTACATTTCCAAAAGTAATCTGACTATATGAAACGGGTTTCATGCATAGCAGTTCCGTGAAGCCAAAATTGTTTGCATAACTGTCACAAATTAAGGAATCTTAACATTTGCCCTATACTAAAACACTTCTGCCATCCATGATTGGAAAACATGGGATATAACTAAAAGATTAATTGTGGCACTTTTAGAATACCAAAATTGAGCAAATTATTTGACTGAACATAACAGAAATGTAGAGACTGAGTCCAAGGTGAAAACTGTATACCCCAGCTCAAAAACTCATAAGCGCAGAATCTGAAATGTGAAAATGTCTTTCTAGTCACACTCCATTGAGGTCTAGCAGACTGATACTGGGGGGAACTGCCCATTTTCCTCTTCAGTACTTTTTCTCCCAAGTTACAGGCCTGCCAAATGCTACAACCTTCCAAGGTGAGTAGCAACTTTGGAGAAAAAGGGAATAAATATCCTATTTATCTTAGTCAATTTTGATGGGTGTCTTTTGTTTCCCCAATATTCACTTGAGAATCAATTGGAGAAGAATTCCTATTAGACTGAAAATTAAAATTAACCAATCAGAGAAAAGAATTCCTATCAGTCTACCAGGGTGATCCAATGAGTTTAGAAGAGTTTTTATAGGAATTTTTATAAGAATAAAGCCCTTCTAAAGAGAGCACTGACAGTCCAAAGAAAAAATTCATTGAGATGGCCATATTGTACCCAAAGGACACAGATATATGACATAGTCAGAAACTGCACACATACAATCTTAATAATCAAATTTAGTTCCTAAAATTTGAAAATGACAAAACCCAAATATAGTGCTTAGGAATCCCTAGAAGTCACTAATCTCCTTAAACACCATCTTATTATTCATTTTTTCTTTCCACTTACGTGAATTCTATGGACAAGGATTGACTATGCCATAATTCTTTCTTTCTGTCCTTCTTTTTCCTAGCCTGGGAAATCTCTTTCTCTGCTATTGACATGCAAAATGGAAAGAGATAAGGCCATCACATAGCTATGAAGAAATATGCATAAAAATATGTTCATTAGCTTGTGTTCAAATGATTTTTTCAAGATATGAAAAATGCATAGGAGAAAGAAGGACTCTCCCATACAGAGGGTTAAATGTATCTGACGTCTCTGGTGATGGCAATCAGGTGAATTGACACTGTTGATATCTTTCTCAAGCCCATGTTGTCAACATTTCTCTGTACTGAAGACGATTAAAATGTCTAAACACCCCTGTGTTTCTACAAATAGGAAAAGTAAGTAAGACCCAGACCTGTAGACATTATGGGATATCATATAAGGAAAGGAATTGCACAGAAGACTAAGGTACAGTGCTAGGGTTCAGAGAGAAAAAATTCCTATTTTGTACATGTTTCTGTGTGTATGCAATACTGGAACAATGTTTCTGTTTCAAACAACTCCCTTCTGGTCACCTTGAAGTCAAAAGCACCAGAAAAATTATTATATATATTCCTAATGCATGGACCTTTTGCCAAGGGGCTACATCTCCCATCGTTATCAACCATCTGCTACATGTTTTGAAATTGATTTCCTTTGCTCAAGCTTGGTTGTGTATTTCTTTAAACATACAGAAATCTTCAGCTTGATCTTCTGATTCTTATCAGTCACTTTAGCAAATCCTGTGACTTGCTCATCACACTGACCCTGTGGCAGAGCAATCAGCATGGGTGAAATAACAATGCCAGTCTTCAGGAATGCCTATTAGAAGGCTAGGTGTGCTTCTTAAGGAGAAGATCCAAGTTATATAAACCACCATACCATCAAGTGGTTAATCCCAGCAACATTGCTGCGTTGAAGATAAAGCTGCTAGCTTTTCTAAATTATCATCCTGTGAAATGAAAGACATCATGCCTGCTTCTAGGGAGTCACTCTATGTATAGATGTATTCTGGACTCTTTTTTTTTGTAAGAATCACAGATTCATTTCCATTATTGCATACATCACTATAACCTTGTATACATAACAGGCACAAATCCTCTTCTGCTAGCTGGGGCTTGTACCAAAGAAAAGTACAACCATAAGATGGAACTATAGAGGAAGGCTTACATATTATAAGAACTATGGATATTGGGCATTTTGAAAAATTCTGTGGATCTGGAAATAAGCATTCCTGAAGAAATCAGCAACCTCTTAAGTTGAGAGAATCCAGAAGTTCTATAGCCCAACATAGAAGGTAGTTTTTGTTGACATTTAGCAAACTAGCAAAGAGGAAGTGAGAAGAAGTAGCTGTGAATTTCAAGCTTAAAAATGGCACCTAGGAACTCTATTTTGGAAGTTTCTCCTAAACTCCAATTACAAACTTTTAACAACTTCTCTGGTATTTAAACTTGACTATCTAATGCACACCCCAATGTAAATATGGTCAACAATGAATTCCCCATCCCCTCTACCACTATTCACAAAGTCTTTCACACCTGTTTCATAAATTCCATTTTAGCCTGTGATGTACAATGATCTTCACTCAATTTAATGTGTTATTGGTTATTTTATTACTCTTATGGAAAAATGGCTGATAAAACAATGAAGGGCATTTACAGTTAAAAAATAGATACAGTCCATCTTGGTGGGGAAAGCATGATATGAGTTGGCTTGTCATACTGGGTTCCTGTAAAGAACCATAGAGTAAAAAATGGTGGTGTTCAGTTGAGTTACTCTTTCTTGGTCAGTATAAAATCAGTATAAAACCAGATGGTACCAATGGTGCTATCCACATTGTTGGTGACTACTGTTCTCTCAGCTAAATCTTTCTAGAAATATCTTCACAGACATAACCACAGGTTTCTCCATGGTGATTCTAAATCTAGTCAAGTTGACCATTAATACTAACCATCACAATTATCTACCCCCAAACTTTCCATGGCATGTCATGAATTAACAACAGGGGCATTTCTTTCATGAACACTGAGATGTCAGGGCTTGCTGCTCCATAACATGGCCCATAGGTGTGCTACAGCAAGAAAAACAGAACTCAGACAGTTAAACCATCCTGTACCATTTGATTTAGAGTGAGGACTATTATGAGTTTTTATAACATGTCACCAGCTTGGCCTTGGTCAAGGGCATTAATCTTATGTGACAGTCATGCATGATAAGCAGTTGTATATCTTATGTGTCCCCCATATCAGACTTGACAGAGATTGAAATCTTGACCTGAGATTAAAAAAAAAAAGAAAAAAAAAAACAAGTGACTTGTTTACTGGCCATTGAAGACCAATATTTGCAACAGAGAGAACAAAAGCAGTGTCAAAAATCATGTCACAAAATTTACTTCTACTAGTTAATTATCTTGTTAGTTTTATATAATAAAAAGTACTTGCTGCCCCTACAAGAGGAAGAAAATTATGGTTTTTTACTCTGAATTTTTTACAGAGATATTTTGGTTTATACTATTGTGAACTAGAGCCTGAATAGCTCTCCACCAATCTTGTTTGTTAATATGAAATGCATAGACTGCAAACATAGACATCATGGAATAAAGTTTTAGGGAGCTTCACTTCTAAAATCATAAAGCTGAAGAAGTAAACAGAACCTTGAAATTAGTCTCCCATAAAATCTCATTTAAACATGAGACAACTGAGATTCAGTAAGAAATTGCTCTGAAATCACACTGTGCTAAGTAAAAGATGAGGGATTTAAACACATACTTTGCAACTACAGTAAAATTCTTTATTGACCACACTGTCTACTTCTAATAGAGTCAAGCAATTAAGTGTAATTATTTATTTACATAATCTTTGGCTTCACTACAAAATTTATAGGTAAGTATATTGTGAAAATGGGAATGTAGATTTAAAATCTGGAGATACAACTGTCTTCCAATGAAATATTTTTATGTAGATAAAGAAAGCAAATATTGATAAACTGAAGTGAATGTAAAATTTCCCATTCAACCTAGAGAATATTCAACCAATGTCTAGGAGATGTAGGATGCTTCAGAAAATTCATTTACACAAATACAGTTAAAAATAGCTTTGAAATGTTACAAAAGCACACAAGAAACTTGACACTATGGAAAATGCCTTTCTGGTCTGGGAACATAGTTTAAGTTCATGTTTTAAAACATAAAGGCTTGTGTTCAACCACCAGATCCTATATGAAAACTCCTGGCATGCCAGCATACTCTTGTTAACCAAATTTTGGGGAAGAAGAGATATGTAGATGCCTGGGGTATGCTTCCTATCAATCTAGCTCACTTGGCAAGCTCTAGATCAATGAGGACTTCTACCTCATTAAAAACTGACAGACTGTTTATGAAGAACAATAACCATGGTTGAACTCTGAGCTCTGCCAACATGCATACAGGGTTGTATACATTTGCACACACCACACACACACACACACACACACACACACACACACACAATACCTTCTTGAAGAATGGATCAACAAAGCTTTGCTTTCATCTTAATGTTTAAAATTGTGCTACAAGTCTTCTCTGCTACTGTGCACAAATGTGAATGATCTTTGAAAGTATTTTTATCAGTAGAAGATCTGCATCCTACCCCATCTATGACTTCCTTTCCCATATAAGCCCTGTCTATTTAAACTCACACATTTGTGTTGTACAGAGATGAGCTAATAATGTCTGTTCTGGGACTGGCTAGTCCCCACATACCCATCTTCTGACACACTTCCTTCACCAATGGTTGGGAAGTAGGGAGAGGTACAGCAGATATGCACAAATAAAGAAGAGCAAGGCTATAAAAAAGGCCAGAGACCAATTATTCTCACTAGTCAACAAGGACAGAGCAGGCACTAATGAGGCTTCAGTTTCAACAGAGGGAAAATTTACGTTAATTATTAGGAAAATTTTTCTAACTATTAGGACAGTTAAGACTCTAGAAAGAAGGTCCACAGGGAGTTTGTCCACTTAGACAAACTCCAGGTAAGGCTGGCTGACAATTTATCAGGAAATGTTACAGAATGAAGTGAGAACTGGCAAGAAGCACAGAAGAAATTCTTTGGTTTGTGAGTTATCTGATAATAGCAGTTTATCAATTCCAGAATGCCTAGATTTAGTCTCAGCACATGGAATGGAAGACAAAATATCAGAGTTCTGCCTCTTGAAGTTACTGGAAATGCCAAATTTTTCACTTGGCCTGGCAGAAGTTCAACACTTAACCAGCAGTAGAATAAATGGTTGCCATCTATGCCTTCATCTGACCTCTGTCTCCTTTCTTTCTTCTTAATCCTGCATCTAGATATGTTAATCAGTTAAACAAAATCTATATAAGGCTGTTAATCCTCCCCCCTTTGAGTTAATGTGTTACCTACCACACAAAATATATATCCAATTGTTGAATAGCTTCTCCTATTTTGATCACAAAGACAAAAGAAACATTCCTTTGACATAGAAGTCTTCACTTTACTCAACCTGAGATACAAGTCATCAGACTACAAAACAACCAAAGCTGCTGCTACATGTATTTTTTTTTACCTTCTTTTGTTATTTCCTTATATGATTCGGATGATTTTGTTAGTCTAGTCTAAAAGGTAGGACTTAGGCACTCATCCCTTTATTCTTCCCATACAGTCAGGACCATATGGAACAATTTGCATTCCTAACTGCACCACCACTTGACATCTGCTATGTCAATGACAAGTGATTACTGAGTCATTAAGGTTCCCTAAACTGGTACCTGGGATTTTTGGAAAATATTGCAATGATGAAATGGAGTCCACAATGAACAGAGCAAATAAGTAAAAAGAACCAATTTGTCAGCCTTGAAAAATGTACACACAAGTAACATCAAATGGACTCAAAGTTATATTTAGGAATATATATTTGTATATAAATACATACATCAGCAGTAACAAATGACATAAAAAGAGACCATGAATTCAAAGGGGAGCAGGGAAGGGCATGTGGGAAGGTTTAGAGGGAAGAAAGGGAAGGTAGAAAAGTTGTACTTAAAATACAGCCTCAAAATTAAAGAAAAAAATGATATGTAAAATAAGATTAAACATAGTAGTGAAAAACAAAGCTAGAAATAATGATAGATGAAATGAAGACAAGTGAGTAGGGAAGGAAGGCAATCAGAGGAATTGAAGAACCAGAAGTAAGAAGGAATAGTAGTAAATAACAAGCACTGCAGTAGAAGCATGGTTGACATTTGTTTTTGTAATTTTGTCATTATGTACATAAGTGTATTTGTACACACATTTTTATTCTTAAATATAACTAGGTTCTGGAGACATTGTGGATGATGTAGAAGCAAGTTTGCTGTGTGACTGTGCATCATAGCAACATCAGAAGCTACACCTGTCTCACAAAACATGATCACCTGAGCATGACATAGGATACCAATGAACATAACTTGAATGGGAAATCTCATGAAGCCACAATCCTACAAAAGGAACCACAGGAACTTGAATAAAGTTGGAAGCAGGAGAGGTGGTTCTCCCCAGGAAAGAGAATACCAATTGATTGTTCAGTGCCAACAGGTCAGCCATGAAAACATACATATTAGTAACAAGGGTGGACTCGACTGACTGACATTTTAAAGAAAAGATGGACATCTTTAAATTCATATTAAAACTACTAAATGGGAAATTCATAGAAAATGACTCAGAAGAGCAAAGTAATAAACTTGGTATGTCTTCAGTATGTGCAAGTCCTCCTAGGACTCTAGCTTGTGTGCATAGTGTGAGAAATAACTGATCACATGAGATGTTCAACAGGATCATTAGACTTTGGGGCTGCAATAGACTAATGAAACCACACAGTGGAGACAAATGAGTCATGTTTAAGGCTGTCACATGACTCAGATTATAGTAGTAGGTCCCAAGACAGGTGCATAAAATAAAATTCAAAGAAATCAAATGATGGATAAAAATTGAAAAGTTAGCCAATGGGATTTGTTGCACACTCATGAATATTCGTTTAGATATTTTAACAGAAAAGTCAAGAATGATATTATAAGTTCCATCAATTTTTTCATCAAACTTCACAATTTCTTTTTTCTTTACAAGAAAATAAAATTCCATCTCTTACAGCTTTATTTGTGTGTGTGTGGGAGTAATGTGTATATAGGCCATAAAACTAGAAAGGAGACCATAGAATAAGAAAAAGAAATCTAAAGAGAGTGAAAGAAAATGAAGTAGCATTTCTAGAATACATGGTACAGCAAAACAAAAATAGTAGGGAGAAAATTATAAGTCAGGGGCAAGATGGTGGAGGAAGTAAGTAGGAGAGGAAGATCAACAAAACAAAATACATATGAAAATATAATGATTAAACATATCATTACATATACAGAACTAAAAAAACTTATAACAACTTTGGGGCCTAGTGTTAGGGAACTCATTGTTAGGGAACTTTGTCTGGCATGTGTACATGGCCCTGGCTCAATCATCAGTGACTCAAAAAAATATAATTATAGTAGTGTACTTTGAATGAATTCAACCCAAAATCAATGTAAAATCTTATACTTAAATCCAATACAACAATTAATTGGAAACCATGCTTTAAGGAAAATGTCGTAGACACCATAGTAATGAATGAAAAGCTTCATTCATCTCATTGTAAAAATAGAAATAGATGAGATAACAGAGAAAGCATAAGGATGTAGTGGATACTTTCAATGATCTAAATGTGATCATATAAAAACCTAAGCTAAGATCATTTATGTGTGAATATTTATGAGAGTAAACAAAGAAGCAAATGAATATATATTCTTCATACTCATAGAAACTATTCTTCATAAGAAGCCCCATGTTGTGCAGGAAGTTAGGAAATATCAAAAGTTTCCTATTTCACGGCATAGTTTTTGAATGGAAAAGAATTAATGTAGAGACAAAATAGAACATATACATAGAAAGCCACTGCTTAGTCTTAGAAAACATGTCATATACTTTGACCTGTTTTGACTTCCGACCTTTCTCTTTTCAAAGTGGCTTTCTTCATCTAACAACATCTTTCTCAAAATTCATACAATTGCTCAAACTCCCTCTGTAGGACTTTCTCCAAATAACCATAAAATAACTAAAAGCCAACCTCCCCCCAAAAGAAAAAAAAGACATAAAATATTCTGCAAATAACCAGAATAAAAGTGTCTTCATAACACCCACATAGATTTTTCATTACTTGTTTTTTAAAAACAGGTCTAGAATTGGAGATTTTCTCTGTACAGTACGACACTGTGTTAAGAAGTCCCTCCCCTCCCCTGCCCTTAACTTGACACTATCTCCCTGACAATTCCTCTTCTATTACTAAGTACTTAAACCTCAACCATCTGTTCCCTACTTCTTCTGACTCTTTTGCTTAATGCACATAAATAATTTTGTTATGTGGTTGTATCTCAGAGGAATGAATTTGTTAAGCATGTGCAAGGTCCTGGTCTCTAACCCTAGCATTGTAAATTAATTAATTAGAATATAAGTAAAATAAACTAATAGATTGCTATGCCTTTTCCCTTCCCAAATTTGTCTTTTGTTAATGGCTATTGGCAATACATTATAATGTTAGTAAGCTAACTAGTATATTTCTAAATAGTTAGTGAGGACAAAGAAGAGATAGAGACAAAAAGATCAGAAATCCATGAAAAGAAAAATTATCAATGGTCTTGACAACACTTTGTTTAATATATAGGTGCACTTGACTCAGAACAGAGAAAATTTAACTATCACAATCTCAAATGTATTAAATTATATGATTATATAAAAATATTGGATTTCAAGGTAAACACATGAAATGATTAAAAGATATAAATAAATACCTAAGAAAAAAGAAGACAGATGGAATACAAAAAAGGAACAAGCCAAACCCTAGCTATTTCAAAAGATAAACACAAAAGTAAGTAAGTGTTTATATAGATATTTTTTCAAAGAAATAATTACTGAAACTGGAGTCTACTATTACAAAATCTATAGAGAACAAAAATTTAATAAAGTACAAGTATAAATTTTCCAATGAACTTGATGATATTGGTGAATTTGAAAAATTACTGTCTGAATAAAAAATTTTAATTTTCTATTACTTATCAACGAATGTAATGTTTTAACCAAATATTATATAGTGGTATATCTAAGTCCCATTATTTTTCATTAGAGAATTATAGAAAATATTTATTTATTGTAAACCTGTTTTATAATATAGTATGAAAAATTTCTCAACCATTTTAGGGAAGCAACACACACAGATACACACACACACACACACACACACACACACACACACACACACACACACAAATTTCAATATATGTGAGAGATGTTGAGATAAAAAGACAAGATCATAAAAGTCTGACATCCTTTAAACACACAGACATAAAATTCTATGCTAAACTAGTTTTAATCCTGTTTTCAAAAAGGCCTATAGAATGTAACAAGGAATATAAATTGTCAAAATTTTTATAAACCAAGGTAGAGAACCTTTTACAGAAATTTAATTAGTGCACATTTATAATCTATTGCTTTACTTCTATGTGTCATCCCATAGATAGTCAAATATAGAATTCAGACAGAACAAAAGAATATACATGAAAACTCAAATTAGCTAAGCATTACTAAGAGTTCAAACACCTTCAATATAATTGAAATATATTTGTTTATCTTATGAACACTCCAGAATAATAAAGGAATGAGCTAATTTTAGATTCTATGATAAGACAACTGAAGGACATCAAAGGGATGCAAGCCAGAGAGGAAGAAGTCAAACTATGGATATTTGCAGGTGACATGCTAATATACATAAGCAACACCAAAAATTCTATCAGGGAACTCCTATAACTGATAAACATGGAGCACTTCTACATACAAACAATACATTGGATGAAAAAGAAATAAGGAAAACAGCACCCTTCACAATAGCCACAAATAATATATATTGTCTTGATGTAACTTCAGCCAAAGGACTGAAACACCTGTAGGTCAAGAACTTCATGTCTTTGAAGAAAGAAATTCAAGAAAATCTCAGAAGATGGAAAGCTTTTCCATGCTCATGGCTCAGTAGGATTAACATAGTAAAACTGGCCATTCTTCCAAAAGCAATCTACAGATTGAACACAATTCTCATCAAAATTCCAACACAATCCTTTACAGACCATGAAAAAACAATACTCAATTCATATGAAAAAACAAAAACTCAAGATAGCTAAAACAATCATGCAGAATAAAAGAACTTATAGATTTATCATCATCCCCAATTTCAAGTTGTATTATAGAGCTACAGTAATAAAAACCACTTGGTATTGTCATAAAAACAGACAGGTTGATCAATGGAACAGAATGGAAGACCCAGATGTAAGTGCACATACCTATGGACACATGATTTTTTTTTTTAGTAAAGAAGCCAGAAATATAAATTGGAAAATATACACTTGGAATTATTGTATTTCAACATACATTTCTATCAAAAACTAAAAGTATAAGCGCAATCAAACAAGAATTTTAGGCAATCATATGTGAAATCATTGACATAGGGAGAGAGCCAAAGGAGTTCATTACACCATTCACTTTAAACAGGTCTGAGTTCTCCATAATCAAATATAAACTCACTTATTTAATGACCTCCGTTTTGCTGTGAACAATAAAACAAGTCTGAGAAATCTAAAATGAAGCAGGTGATTCAGGTGACTGCAAAAGAACCAATACTAGACATATTGAGCTTTACCTTCTAGCAACTACTTAGTTTCAAGCCCACAGTTCACAGAGATCAGAAAGGAGTGCTGTATTTAAACATAATCTAAGGGTCAACAGTGTGGAGATTTTAAATCAATAAATATTACCTGAGCAAAATGTACAAGTATAGAATAGCAAAGGATCAAAAGTGTATTTGTAAAACTAAGACATATGTATAAAATGTTTAGGGTCAAGGCTGGTGACTTATCTTAGTGACTATAGTCACATGCTACCAAGTCTGATGACCTGAGTTCAAACCTGGAACCCCACATTGTGAAAGGAACCCATTTTTCCAATCTGACTCTTGACTTTCACCCACATACCAAAGCATATACACTATGTTCCCCATAAGATATATGCATTGCACACAAACATAAGTAAAAAATAAAATATTTCTTTAATAGACATTCAAAATTTTATACTCAAAGAATTAAAATCAAATCAGCTGGACAGAGATTTTATGAGGCATATTAACTTCTTCATAGTATAGAACACCACTATATTGGTTCTGATAAACATGTGCAGAAATATATAAATTACTTTCTATTTAATAAGTAAATACAATACCAAAAGTTTTGTCTCTATGAGTTTTTTAGATGAATTTGTTGGAGCAATGGAATATACATTTATATAAGAAAAAAATACATGTTCTGACACCAATGTTGTTCTTATAAGAGAAACTTGGGTAACAAATATGGAAGAGCTCCCATACACATGAAATATGACCTTACAGTGTAATATGAGAAATTCCAGGAGGTATTTGATGGATACCAAAGAAATGCCAAACAAAGAAAGGAATTCAAAATTTCAAAGAAGTTAAAGTTCACTGTGCAAGGGAGCAGAATACAAACACATACTTGGAACACAGCCAGTTGAAATAAGATGATTGAACTGGTGCATGAAAAAGGCTAAGTGTACAGAGAAAACAGGCAGGGAGAGAAAAGGATGATGAAACAAATCATCCCTCATCTTCATAAGATGTTCCAGAGAGAATCAGGTCAGAAATGAAATATGCAAATAAAACCAGGAAGGAAATGGAATTGGAAAAATAGGAACATGATCCAGACTGTTGATAATTTGAGTAGATGAGTAATTGTTTGATTTCTTCAGTGTCCCCAGAATTGTGAAATCAGAATGTTATCAATCACGATACACTATCAAAAGGAGGGTAGACAAGCACTTTGCAAAGCTGAAATCCCTGAAGTCATGAAAGATTGTGGGAATATTATAGTCACAACTTTGTGAGGTTTTATTTTATTTTATTCATATTATTGCTTATGTTTGTTCATTTTGATTACTCTAAAAGAGGCAATTCTGTTATAGAAATCTCTGAACCAATTTCCATTACATTATCCTCTGTTCTCTAAATCAACTTAAAAACTACTATTTTTTTCTTTGTACTCTTCACACCTTCAAGTAGAAATGCAGTTGAAGGATGCATCTGTGAATGCTGTACTGAATCTCAATATGGGAGGGGCTGGAAATACAATATAGGCTGGGTTATCTTATGTCATAAGAAAATTTTGTGGCACAAGGCAATTGCTTTCCTATAGAAAATACTTAGATTTCAGGGTAAGATTGTATGTTAGGAGCTAGCTGCCTTGGTGACACGGTGAAGGATTGTATTCATGACCAGAAAGAAAATGTGATAGATAGATAGATAGATAGATAGATAGATAGATAGATAGATAGATAGATAGATAGATACATACATACATACATACATACATACATATATGTATTTAGATAGATAGATGAGAGAGAGAGAGAGAGAGAGAGAGAGAGAGAGAGAGCATTAGCAGTTTACTGGTATGAATACTCCTTCTCTGACCAATTAAATTACATCAGTGTTGGAAAATCAGTCCACAAACGTAACATACACTACCATTGGACACCATCAGCCCCCAATTTATATCTCCATACTGAAAACATTTTGGTCATACACAGCCTAGTAAATGCTTTGTGATGTTTGTCTTTCTAGCTGGATACTTACCACTTTTAGAGGAAAGATGCCCCCCCACACACACACACTATATGCCTGTTTCACTTTTCCAAGGCTTTGCCCAAGTGTGTGTACAGAACAGCTTGTTCAAAACATCTTTGTTGAATTGACAGAATTAAACTGGAGTCAAGAAAGTTCTACACAGGAGGAGGTCTTAACAAATAAAGAAGCTGAGCAGCAGCTGTTGGAAGTTATAACGTTAGCATCGATCTGAAGGTTGTTTGGAAGCCTCTTTCATTTTATTGCTAATGGCATTAGGGGCTCTGCAGCAGATAACAGGCGCTGACATCAAGACCTTAATCCAGGCAGTCTGCAGAAGCCTTGACCTTCTAGGAGCACAGACATTGATCAGCACAGAGAGGGTGGAGGGTCAGAGATTGAGAGCATCAAGTCACACAGAGGTGAAAAACACAAAGCTGCAGACCCTCTACCTTGGGGAGAGCCCTATTCAGTCAAGCTTCTGCAAAGATGTATGCAGAGGAGACTGTAGAAAAGACACATGAACACCCTGAATCATCTCTTGCAATTTAATGAGACCTACAGTGTCTTCAGTATCAGGCCAGCCCTACCATGAGAGAAGCAGAATGGATACTCTGATACTACATCAAATCCTTCCATACTTAGCCAGTTCTTGTTTCCACAGACCTATGGTAGAAGATAAACCATTGAATTTTAATTTTTAAAAATTTCAGTCACGGAGATTTAATTAGATTTTAGGAGAAATTGTCTTTGGCCAATTCATTTTTAGAGTTTTCTTAACAAGTGCCACATTGTCTGAATTTAGTGGTCTTTTTTCATGGTAGCTCTCTTTCTGAGTCAGAGACATTCAGAGCAGAAGGAAGTTTCTTTATGCTATTTCATTTGAGACCCATGTGTTATTAATTATAATTTTCTTTATCATAGTCTCACATCCCTACTAAATCTCAAAATCTTTCTTTTTAAATTGCTAAGGAAATAGAGTAAATAGGTTGAGAAAATATTCTCAAAGAGAGAATGTCACTCATAATGATTATGTCTAAGGAACCGAGACCATAGAGAAAGTAGATATCTAACAGTACTGAAAGGCTATTGCACTTATTACAGGGAATGGTTACTTACATATTTGTAATTAATTATAGGATTGGTAATAATCTAATCAAATATCACTCCTTTCACAATATTGTGGATACTTTGATATCATAAAATATCATCACAAAGACTCACTATACTCTTATATGAATCTTCTCTATTGTTTTATCACTCTCCCCCTCTCTCTGTCACACACAGAGAGTGAGAGATAGAGACTCTTATGTATTTAGAGTACTTGCTTTATAATTTTATACTTATTAAATGATACTACATTGAAGGAAGAAAAGAAGCAACATCAGTTATAGATTTAATAAACCACTTCACAAAAGTGACATATTTAGGCAAGATTATTATGTACATGTGTGTACATAAAGTTTTATAAAAAGTAAATTAACCAGAAAAATCAATTTGAGCCATGCTCAGTACAAAAGGAAACAAACCCTTTAAAACTGTTTGGAGATAGCAGTCAATAAGGGATAAATATAACTGCAAAGTATTTGGAGTTGATGCAATCACAGTAACCATTTGCTAAATGAGAAATATTAAATTTCTTTAAATAAAACAGAAATGGTATGAGTTGAATATAAAAGCATGGAATACTAAATATTCATTTTGAGAAACCCAAATTAATTATAAAGGCAGAGAAGGCTAAATGGGTCAGAGAAGGTTGAACCCAAATCAAGATATAATATTAAGTAAAGACCATTTAATGATAAAGAAATAAACTCAAGAAAGACCTGACAGTCATGAATGCATATGCTTTAGATAATGTTTCCTCAACATATGCTATGGCTACCTGTATAAGACCTGCACAAGATAAAGCCAGTCAAACATCAGCAAAGAATGGGAAGGTATAACAAGGCTCTGCCTCTAGATGAAGAGTTATTGAAAGTTAATGGCACATGGAGAAGAGTCATTTTTTTCATTGTGAGTGAGGTCTCTGGTCCATAGATTGGTTCCCGTGATTTAGTAGGTGACTCTACATCTGTGTGAATATGGACAGCACAAATTTGATACAGAAAGAAGAGAAAAAAGGAAGTAAGGGAGATGAGGTTGGGAGTGCGGCATGATGGTTACCTATAAAGAGTTGGTCGGGAGAAATGAGGGGTGGGTATGATTAAAATAAACCACATATACATCTGCTGTTCTCAAAGCATGAATAAAAAAATACACATTCAAAAATAACTTTTTTGAGAGGAGAGAGGAAAGAGGAGGGGAGAGAGGTAAGGGGGAGAGAGAGGGAGAGGAAGAGCAGAACAGAGAGAGGGAGAGGAAGAGAGACAGCCACAAATAACTTTTACATAAATATTTATAGTAGCATTATTTTAATTGCCATATTAAGCCAATAAATAGAAACAATAAATAAATAAAGCTACTTGTTAATTAATTAATGACAAACTGTGTCAGTTATTCAATGAAATATTGTTTGTCAATAAAATCTCATGATTTAATGATACATGCTACAATATGGATGAGATTGAAAATATTTGCTGTGTGAAAATATTGTCATAAAATATTGAATATGAACCACTTTGGATCATATAGAATTGCAGGAATAGGCTGTGTTAACAGAGGCAGGAAAAAGAACAACAAAAGCCTATGAGTGGAGATGAAATAAAAGGAAATGGTGACCCACTGTTTTGAAATGAGATTTGTGTGTGTTTGTAATTTAGATGCACAGACATGAGCACAGATGCACACGTAGGTGGAGGCCATAGCAGGACATCAGGTATCTGTGGCCTTAAGACTGAATCTTTCATTGAAACAGAAGCTACAGTTTTAAAGTAGGCAGCATGGCAAGAGAGCTTTAAGGATATGCATTACTCTGCCCTACAATACTGGGGTTATAGAATATGTAACCTTGCCCATGTTTTTATGTGAGAGGTTAAAATTCAAACTTATATCTTGGTGTTTACAGAGTAAAAACACTTACCCACTGCACCATTTTCCCTTGTTCCTAATGAAATTTTTAAATAGGAGATTGTTTGGGATTATTACACAGATCTTGAACATTAAACATCAGTAAATTATGTAGTCTAATTGGGTAAATTGAAATATATGAACATAATTTTTAAACATATTTAAACTTCATCATGTTATATATTAGAAATAAAAATATAAAACCACATGAGAAAATGCAACATTATAGCATCATAAAGCATAAAAAATAGAAATATAGTTGAAAAATACACCCAAGGCTTACCACTGAATGTACTGTAGCTCTGAGAATAGGTAAAGAAGGAATTATACATGCCCATGTGGAATACTTCACATTCTTGAAATCCTAACTCAATTATAATTGAATAATTAATTCAATCTCAGTTATAGTCATTTATTAAAATGGGTAAATTGACTCTTGTTTCTATGGATAGGTTAACAAATAACTTGAAAAAATGTGAGATTTATAGTTATTTTATAATAAAATTTAGAGAAACAAAGTGATATGAGATAATAAATTTTGAAAGCTCAGGTTAAATCATTCTGAGATGGAAATACATATCCCCAGACCATTAATTTCATACAGGATACAATGTTGAGACAGTTCACTCAGACAGAGAGTCACTCTATCCAAGTTTTGCTGTGAAAGCCTTCAGAACTGAACTTTAGTCAATGTACAAAGAGACCAGGTTGGAGATGTAGGATTAAATATGGCCACCTGGATGACCTTCTCTAACAGATACATCAAGATTTTCTATAGGATAGAAATAAGGCTTATAATTCCATGCTACAAAATTTGACCATCAGAATTTTCTGTACCCACTATGAATTTTTGAAAACTAAATTACCACACCACTGTGTGGAAACACAGTCAGCACATGGAAACACACTGAGAGAATAGACTTTGGATATATAATATAAAGTATATATTGTAAAATATTTTAGTAAGCACATACAAATTTTGAAACAAACAGAAAAGGATGACAACAAATCCACAAATGAAACGAAATGCAACATTTCAACCAGAAATTATAACAAAGGCATAATGAACAATAAAAGCATGTCAATTAGCTCGATAAATAAATGAATGTTGTGGGGAGCTTATAACGTCATTAGGAATGATCAAGTATTAGCAGTGGACATAAAAACAGCTTCAAAAAACTAACAAAGGGAGTTGTAGCTCTGCAGTTAAGAGTGCTAATTGTTCTTTCAGAGGACAAAGATTCTACTGAAATCATTCACACTGTTGGCTCACTATCACCCTTATCTCTAGTTACAGGTGACCTGAAAACCTCTCCTGCCCTCTGAGGACACCAGGCATGCATGAGATGCACATATACACAAAAGGGCAAAACACTCAATTGTGAGATAAAGTTAATAAACCTTAAATGAATAAATAAAAAGAAATTAACATAGAGCCAGGAACTGGATCTTTTCGGAATGCAACAAATGAATCCAGAAAGTATGTTTAAAGTAATTTTGGTAGAAAGTTCCAAAAATTTTCAAGAGACAAAAAAATTATATACCTGCAGATCTCAGTAGAGTTGAAATGGGCAATTATAACATTGTGGAAATAAGGCCAAAGAAAATGTGGATTGATAAATTTTGACAGTACTTTTATATTGCATTTGGATCCATATGACTATGAACATTACAGCTGTGTATTACAAAATCTATAGCACTCATTAAAATCAAATCTAAGATATTTAGTGAGAAATATAAGGCATAAAGTATTATTCTAAGTATAGTTCAAATACTTTCCAGAAAACATAATCAATAAACTTGGGAAAACACCAATGCATGTAGAAGAAACAGGAAGAAAAAATACTTAAATGTAAATATTTTAATATGTATACTAAATGTAAATAATATATATGTGGAAAAACAAAAGTCATTGGTTGTTACACATATCTGTAATCCAATCTGAGATCATGCCTAGGTAATTACAAGAAATTCAATTAAAATATAACTCAAGTATAACACAAGTAATCAAAATAAAATGGCAGATAACAATTACATATAAACACACATACACATATATAGAGAGGCAGTGTAAACATGAACAAAAATAAATGATCAGGCCAAGAAGGGAAGTTATTTAATGATAGAAAAATCAGCTAACAATTATGAATGAAAATGTACCTATCAGGAGACCTTCAAATTACATAAAGTAATGTATTTTAAACAATGTGGATCACTCTTAGCAACAAAGAGAAGTAAGAAACAGCACAGTTAAAAATAACACCACAATTTAATGGATGCTAACACAACATTTAATTGATTGATATGTATCAAAGGATCACCATAATTGGTGTATCCTGAATCATTTAAGAAGCCTTAGAAAACTTAATGAAATTGAACTCATTCAAAACCATCTTTTTATCAAAACAGAATAAAATTTTAAGCCAATATCAGAGAGTTAAGATTAAGTAAAATTTCAAGTGAAAATTAAATATTCTGATCATAAATTAGCAATGATTCAAGGAAAATTGGCAGTAATTTTAACGACATTGAAAATACAACACATCTACATTAGTTAGATGCAACTGAAAACATCGTGAAGGAAATTCAGGACATCAGGTGCTTTCATTTGTTGGCATCTGGCCAAGACAGACATGGCAGCACATAACTATAGTCCAAGCATTCTGGAAGCTTAGGCAGAACTAAGAGTTCCAGCCTGGTTTCATAATCAGATGAAAGAGGGGAGGGTCAGGGAAAAAAAGGAGAGGAGGAGGAGAAAGAGGAGAGTAAGGAGTAGAAAGAAGTAAGGCATAGGATACAATCAATACCAGGCAGGAAAGAGAAACATTGCTATCTGTCTTCTTGGAGTTCCCATCTTGGCTGATCTGTTACCAAACACCTTCCCATTCCCCACTATGGGAGCTATCATTATGGCATTTGTATGTTTCTTTTCATGGTCCCTCACACTGTTATAAAGATGTAATGATATCATTATCTTGTTCTTTCTAATGACGTTAATAACTCATAACCATCACACTTATCATTAATTACCATAAACTTTACAATATTTCACACCTAGCAGAAACGCCAAGTTCAATAACCATGGGTTTAATTGGGAACTAGAACATAAGGTGATCAGAGTACAATTTAAGAATGAAAAAGCTGCACTTGTGATCTGTGTGTGTGAATGGAGAGGGAAATGAGGAATAAAAACATATTTAAGGTCTAAGGTTCTGTGTACTCAGAGTCATTCTGGATCCCACCTTCAGGAAATTAAATCAATTTTGCAAAAACACATTTCCTCTTTTTTAAAATATGCCTCTAATTGAAATATAATTACAACATTTTACTCTCCCATTCTTCCCTTCAGCATCTTAATGATTCATATTATTTTATGTTTACCTAAAAACATACATAATATATATAAGCATAAGTGTGTACACTCTCTCTCTCGAGAGAGAGAGAGAGAGAAAGAGAGAGAGAGAGAGAGAGAGAGAGAGAGAGAGAGAGAGTAGTTAACACCTTTGGACAGACAATGTACCCAAGGAGAACCTCAGATGCAAAGCATTCTCTTTTTTTTTCATTTTATTTTGTTTTTAATTTTTTATTAGTTCAAATTAGGAACAAGCTTGTTTCAAATATCAACCCCTTCTCACTCTCCCTCCCCTCACCTACCTCCTCCCCCACCCTTCCCCCCACCCTTGACATACCCCCCACCCCATCCACCCTCCACTCCCCAGGCAAGGTAGGACCCTCAACAGGGGCTCCACAAAGTGCACCACATCATCTTAGGCCAGGCCTAGGCCCTTCCACATGTGTCCAGGCCAAGAATGCATCCCTTCATATGGGATGAAGTCCCTTCTTACACCAGGAAAAAATATTAATGCACCACCAGGGGTCCCCTAGAGTGCAGAGTCCTCGTCATTGACATCCATGTTTAGGGGTCTGGATCAGTCCTGTATTGACCTCCCAGACAGCAGTCTTGGGTCAATGTGCTCCCCCTTGTTCAGGCCAGCTGTTTGTGTGGGTTTCACCACCCTGGTACTGACCCCTTCAATCTTCATTCCTCCTTCTCTGCAGCTAAGTTCCAGAGTTCATTTCAGTATATATTTGTGGATGTTGGCCTCTGCTTCCATCAGCCACTGGATGAAGGCTCTAGGATGGCATAAAAAGTAGTCATCAATCTCATTTTAGGAGAAGGGCATTTTGATTATCTTCTCCACCATTGCCTGGATTGTCAGTTTTTGTCATCCTTGTAGGTCTCTGGAAAACTCCATAGTGCCAGATGTCTCCTCAGACATGGCTCCCTCTAATATGGTATCTCTCATTCTGCTTGCCTCTATTCTTCCCCCAACTCAATATTTCTATTTCTCTATTTCCTCCTCTCCTCTCCTCTTCTCCTCTTCTCATTCTGGCAGCTTCCTCTCCCCTACCCTCATGATCCCAATTAGCTCAGGAGTTCCTGGCCCTTCCCATTCCTGGGGTCCATGCATTTTTCCCTTAGAACACAGACTACTGTACCCAGCAAAACTTTCAATCACTATAGATGGAGAACACAAGATATTCCATGACAAAACCAGACTTAAACAATACATATCCACAAATCCAGCACTAGAGAAAGTTCTAGAAGGAAAACTCCAACCCAATGAAGATAAATACACTCACAAAAATATAGGCAATAGATAATCCAATTCTACCAAACACAAAAAGAAATAGGAGGGCAAAATCCACCCACAATGATACCACCAACAATAAATCCAAAACAAGCAAGAACAATCAGTAGACATTAATATCCCATAATGTCAATGAAATTAACCTGCCCAAAAAAGATACAGGCTCACAGAATGGATACAAAGACAGAATCCATCCCTCTGCTGTATACAAGATAAATATCTCAACTTCAAAGACAGGTTTTACCTCAGAGTAAAGGGTTGGGAAAAGATTTTCCAATCAAATGGGCCCAAGAAACAAGCTGATGTAGCAATACTAATATCTAACAAATTAAACTTCAAACTAAAATCAATCAAAAGAGATGAAGGACATTTCATACTCATCACTGGAAAAGTCCATCAAGATGAAGTCTCAATCCTGAATACCTATGCCCCAAATACAAAGGCACCCACATTCATAAAAGAAATATTACTAAACCTCAAACCACACATAAACCACACACACTTATAGTAGGAGACTTCAAAACCCTGATTTCACCACTAGACAGGACCACCAGACAGAAACTTAACAAAGAAACAAAGGCTAACAGAAGTTATAACCCAACTGGGTTCAACAGATATCTATAGAACATCCCATCCAAACACAAAAGAATATGCCTTCTTCTCTGTGCCACATGGAACCTTCTCTAAAATTGACCATATAGTTGGCAGCAAAGCAAACATCCACAGATACAAAAGAATTGAAATAAGCTCCAGTATCTTATCAGATCACCATGCTTTAAAGCTAGAATTAAACAGCAATAAAGATGGCAGAAAACCTAAAAACTCGTGGAAATTGAATAGCACCAAATTGCACTATTCCTGGGTTGATGAAGAAATAACAAAAGAAATTAAAGATTTCCTAGAAATTAATGAGAACATAGACACAACATGCCCAACCTAATGGGACACTTTGAAAGTTCATAGCACTAAGTGCCCACATGAAGAAACTGGAGAATAGACACATGAGAGAATTGACAGAACAACTGAAAGGTTTAGAGCAAAAAGAAGCAAACTCACTATGAAGGAGTAGATGCCAGGAAACAAACAAACTGAGGTAGAAACTAGGAAAACATTACAAAGAATCAATGAAACAAAGAGTTGGTTCTTTGAGAAGATCAACAAGATAGACAAACCTCTATCCAAACTAACCAAAAGGCAGAGAGAGAACATGCTAATTAATAAAATCAGAAATGAAAAGGAGGATATAACAAAGGACACTGAGGAAATCCAGAGAATCTTCAGGTCATAATTTGAAAACCTGTACTTCATGAAATTCAAAAATCTAAAGGAAATGGACAGTTTCCTGGATAGATATCACTTACCAAAATTAAAAGAAGAACAGTTAAGCAGTTTAAATCGACCTATAACCACTAATGAAATAGAAGCAGCTATCAAAAGCCTTCCAATCAAAAAAGGCAAGGGCCAGTTGGCTTCACTGCAGAATTCGACCAGTAATCCAAAGAAGAGCTAATACCAGTACTCCTCAAATTGTTCCACACAATAGAAGCAGAAGGGAGATTGCCAAATGTTTTTTACGAGGCTACAATCACTTTGATACCCAAGACACACAAAGATACAACTAAAAATGTGAACTACAGACCAATATCCCTCATAAACATCGATGCAAAACTGCTCAATAAAAAATTGGTGAATTGAATCCTAAAACACATCAGAAAACTCATCCACCATGATCATGTAGGCTTCATCCCAGGGATGGAAGGCTGTTTCAACATACGAAAATCCATCAATGTAATGCACCATATAAACAAACTGAAAAAGAGAAACCACATGATAATCTCACTAGATGCTAAAAAAAGTCTTTGACAAAATCCAACATCCTTTCATGAAAGGGATACAAATTGGAAAGGAAGAAGTCAAACTTTCAATATTTGCAGATGATATGATAGTCTACATAAGTGACCCACAAAACTCTACGAGGGAACTCCTGCAGCTGACAAATACTTTCAGCAAAGTAGCGGTATGCAATATTAACTCAAAACAATCAGTATATACAGATGATAAATCCAATGAGAAAGAAGTTAGAGAAACATCACCCTTCACAATATCCACAAGCAATATAAAATATCTTGTGGTAATGATAACCAAAAAAGTGAAAGACCTGTACAGTAAAAACTTTGAGTCTTTAAAGGAAGAAATTAAAGAAGATAGCAGAAAATGGAAAGATCTCTCATGCTCTTGGATAGGTAGAAACAACATAGTAAAATTGGCAATCTTGTCAAAAGTAATCTACAGAGTCAACACAATCCCCATCAAAATCACAACTCAGTTCTTCACAGACCTTGAAAGAACAATACTCAACTTTATACGGAAAAACAAACAAACAAAAACCCAGGATAGCCAAAACAACACTATATAATAAAGGATCTTCTGGAGGCATCACCATTCCTGACTTCAAGCTCTATTATACAGCCATAGCTGAAAACAGCTTGATTTTGGCACAAAAATAAACAGATAGACCAATGGAATAGAATTGAAAACCCTGATATTAACCCACCTACGAACACCTGATTTTTGACAAAGTTGCTAAATCTATACAATGGAAGAAAGATAGTATCTTCAACAAATGGTGCTGGCACAACTGGATTTGGGCATGCATAAGATTGCAGATAGACCCATATCTGTCATCATGCACAAAATTTAAGTGCAACTGGATCAAAGATCTCTACATGAATCCAGCCACTCTGGAGAGTGTGATGGAAGGGAACAAAATTATAGAGATATGTGTATGCAAATAGTCTAATAAAATCTATTTCACTGAGTCAAAATTAACTTGAAAATAGTAACACCCATAACAATACCATACCAGTAATTATAGTAAAACAACAGCAAAAGATCTGGTGTTAAGCATTAATTCAATGTGTAACATACACATACATACACACCAAAACAAACCAGAACAAAAAACCTATGAGGCAATTATTTTCATGAGTTTCCAAAGTGTGAGCAAGTTACTTTGTTATAGCCACTTCTTATCAAATCTATGATAAAATTTATTATGATGACTCTTAGCAGCAATGGTCATGTGAGTAAAAATGGTCCTTTAGAAAAATGTTAATGTGGGGGTCATATCCATGAAGATCCCTTTTACATGAGAGTAAAATTATAGAAGACATAGATATTAACAGATTTTGGTGCGAAGTATCTGAACTTGTGATTGAAAGATTTTGAGATCATCAGTGGGAAACAACAATGTTAAAAATGATGACAAGATAGTGGGCAATGTGGAGATGGCAAATCATGGAATCCATGCTGTACTGATTCTCTTGTGAGAGATGAAGGCTGCCTTTACAACCCCCACACTGACCTGCTTTTCAGCTTGCTTTATCCAACTGAGTGAGAGTGGAATGGCATGGTTGAGCTCTAGAATCTAGAACACAAGTCAGGTCAGATTTCACTTAGGTCTCCATTGAATAGTGCAGCTTAGCAGGGGCAGTGCTGAGGTTGATACAGTGATGATAAGAAACTTTTGGGATGAAGAATATCCAGTAGCAAGGTCTCAGCAATGCAACATCCCCACTGTGCTGTGCCATCTGACTGATGCTAACCAAGGAGTGAGTGAGTTTTGGTTATTTTTCTTACTGATTTTGAGGCTTGATCATGCTTTGTACCAGCCTGGACTTGAATACACACTTTTCCTGCCACTGTCTCCTGATTTCTACAATTATACTACTACAAAACACAATTAAAGTCAATCCTTGTTTTAAAATTAATTCACAGACCAAACAACAATGAAGAAAAACAAAATATTGGTACATTTCTAAGCAAGGAGACATGTGCTAGCACTCCAAATCCATGTTGTTTTCTAATCATGATTTAATTACAAAGCAATAGATAATTGCTGGCATAGTTGGCCATACATGCCCTAAGCATGTCTGGGTGCACACTTTCTCTATGTTGCAGAAATAGTTCTCTCCTTTTTCACTAGTGTATCAGTTCTACTGAGCCAAAGTAGATGAAATTACTTCAAACAAAAACTAAAATGTGAAATTAAATAAGAAAGTGGTCAATTCTACTTTGTTATCCTGGTTAGTTTTCCTGAACTTGACACACACTAGAGACATTTGGGAAGAGGGAACCTCAACTGAGAAAATGAAATATCCACACCAGACTGGCCTGTAAGCAAGTCTGTGTGCATGTTTTCCATTAATGGTTGGTATGGGTGCACCCAGACTACACTGGACTGTGCTGTTCTTGTTAAGATGGTCCTGGATGTTATAAGAAAACATGCAGAGCAAGTCACAGAGAGCAAGCATGTGGCCTCTGCACCATTCCCTGCCTCCAGTTTCCTCCATCGAGTCGTTGCCCTGACTTCCCTGAGTGATTGACTGCTACCTGAAAGTGTCATATGAAATAAACACTTTCCTTCCCAATTTGTTTGTTTATGGTGTTTTCATCACAGCAATAGAAACCTGACTGGAACATACATACTTGTCATTCTACGCCTGTAGTTAAAGGGTAAGAGTTACTGTTGCTTTCTGAAAATCGGTATTCCGTGAGTCTCACAGATGACTCTGAACTATGAAATCACTTCCACATAACCTACAAAATGACTATTTGGACAGCTGTTCACTAGATATTAGCTGAACCTACAGTGTTCATAAACCCAGCCTGATAGAGTGACACAAAATCTGAAACTGGTTTCCCTTTCTCCCAGGACAAATTCTGAGCTTCATAGCCTATTAAGGTGTGAGGGTTCATGGGTATGGCTTATGCCTGGTGGAGTGGCTTTGTCCAGTCATTGCATCCCTGTAACTCTCCTTGCTGAGACTCCCAACCACAGCTCTCCCTTTACTTTCTGTCCCCTCCCACTATTCCTCCCCGACACATGCTTTCTCTTCCCTCAATTTTCTTGCCTGGACCTCATTTTCTGCTGTTTTAACTTCCACATTTAGTTCTACATATGCTCCATCAATAAATCTTTCCCACTCATTTATCTCTCAAAGTATCTCCGATTCTATTTCCATCACTCTCAATCTCAAGGAACCTCTTCCTTCACAGTGTGCTTCGGTGTCCAGTGGAAAGGAGGTTAAAAACCACTTCTCCCCAAATACCCAGTTGTATATGCTACTGCTAGTAACAAATATATTAAAGAGAAGTCATGATATAAAGTTACCACAATAAGAACTCTAATGTGGGTTTGCACACAGCATACCGTGTGTGTGTGTGTGTGTGTGTGTGTGTGTGTGTGTGTGTGTGTGTGTGAGAGAGAGAGAGAGAGAGAAGAGAGAGCGAGAGAGAGAGAGAGAGAGAGAGAGAGAGAGAGAGAGAGAGAGGGGTAAAGATTTCTTGTTTGGGCAGCCAGATTAGGGAGAGGCTCCTCTTTTTGCCCTCTTTGAATATATGGTTCAGTACTCAGTTTGGCAGCAAGGATGTGATGGCAATACCTTGTCTTTCCTGCCTGACCTCTCCTAAGAGAACACAGCTTATACAAATTCCCTTGCTGTCAGGCTTTTTTTCTGGACCCAATTTGGAGTGTCCAGAAACAAAGTCCCTGAGGCTGTGGAACCTCCCAGAAGTAGGTGTAAATTGTGCTGGTGAGCATGCTCTCTAGAGAGACCATGGTCTCCGTTCAGTCTCTAAGAACAAAGTTTACACCACACACATACACATGCGCCCGCGCGCGCGCTCACGCGCGCGTGTGCGCACACACACACACACACACACACACACACACACACACACACACACACACCCCTGCAGGGCCTCTAGCTCAGCTCAGGGTGTGGGTTGCACAGTTGAGTTGTCCAACCTGTAAACTGAACAACATCCTTCAAGCCACTTAAACATTGCTTTTACTTTCAGTTTGTTTGTTACCTTTGCTTCATGGAAATAAGTGAAATAGTCTTAGTGGGTTTAAACTCACAACAGCTTTATCACCCTGCTCAAGAAACACAAATGCGCTTGATTATAAAACTTTGACTCAGATAATTCACTCTTTTTGTACTTACTGGGAACAGTTTTCTATTACATTACACATACTTGTATCGGGGACATGTAGGAACCTCATTGCCTCCTCTCCATGTTGCCTTATGCATGAACCTAGCTCACTCCCTCTGCTGTCCAGAGTTTCCTTTTAAAATTTGTCTTATAATTTCTTTTGGGCTCAGTCTCTTAAGTAGCAAATATGTTCCATTACCTACTCACTTCATGAGGTGAAAGAGCTTGAATTCATGACTCTCAAAGCACACCTGATTTGATCGTCTTTCACTCTGAACTGGCCTGGTACTCTATATGACTTAATTTCCAAGCAATTTCACTATGCTTCTTTGATGAATTCCTCATTCTCCTGCAACTCCGTTCATAAATACCCCTCGAAATATTTGCTATCTTTATTTATTTTTGTTTTTTGTTTGTTTGTTTGTTTTTCGAGACAGGGTTTCTCTGTAGCTTTGGAGGTTGTCCTGGAACTAGCTCTTGTAGACCAGGCTGGTCTGGAACTCAAAGAGATCCACCTGCCTCTGCCTCCCGAGTGCTGGGATTAAAGGCGTGCACCACCAACGCCCAGCTGAAATATTTGCTATCTTTAAAACTCACATTGATGACTAAAATAAGGTTAAAAAGTAAAGATAATAGATGTGGTGGGATGATGGATGCCCTGAACCAGATCCAAGTGCCAAGCCAGACTGATCTCAGGGCAAGATCCTGACAATGGAAAGAGAAAATAAAAAAGAAAAGGATTTTATGATTCCAGGAACACCAGTTTTATAAATGGGTTAAATCCATTTTCATAAGAATGGGTTAAATAAACAGGGTTTGTAGCATTCAGCCCCTCACATTCTCTCCTGCATGTATATTTTTCTAGCCTTCTACCCTTCCTCCATGGAATGATGGAGCATGAGACCCTCATAATATCAAAGCATTGCACTTTGATATTATGACTTCTCAGCTTCTAGACCGAGAGCAAAGTAGAATTGTGTTCTTTATAAATTGTACGATATCAGGCATTCTGCTACAGCAGCATAAAATGCATTAACACCTTGAACAAACTATAATCTAGACAAACCCATCTTTTTAAAAACCTATTTAGTGTATCTAACCCAAAGAAGCCATTAGGTTAGGGAGGAAAATTTTTGTCACCAATTTGGGAAACATTTGGCATTATCTTTACACTTGTGTCTTCTCAGTGAAGCAGCTATTTCATTCTTTGGTGAATAACTCAGAGAAATGGCACATATTCACCAAGATATAAGCATTGAATGACTGTGAGAGACTTCTGTAATAGCAAAAGCAGGGAAAAATCTACACTGCAGGTAGAAGCAAATGGATTGCAACTCTCAGCAACACTGTGGATATGACAAATAATTATTGCATGGAACAAAGTTAACTCACAAAGAAACACATGCAATATATTCACAGTCTAAACCCAGGCAAAGGAAGCAAAATTTGTTTTAAAGTAGTGGAAATGTGGGCTCCAGGTGTTTGCATACAACAAATGTAACATAGAAACAACCCTCAGAAGAGTGAGAAAAATTCCAAGAAAGTAGGGGGGAGGGGTCAATCGCATTAATGGAAATACTAAATATACCTTTAGCATCTTGATTGGTTCAGTGTAGTATATAGCTACACTTAGTTGGTCTTCAGGCTATGGCACAGATGCTTTCAGATTTAACCAGTCAATTGTCCTATTTTTAAGATGATCGTACCACAATCTTCTGTCTCTTTCCCACTAAACCACCAACACCTTTATTTTCCTCTCAGCTCTGAGAGACTGGACAGGAAGCTGACCTGAAAATATTATTGTAAAAGAAGTCATATACAATAGTATTTTTTAAATAAATTAAACCATTCTTAGAATTCCATCACAGACAGACACAGACACACAGACACAGACACAGACACACACACACACACACACACACACACACACACACACACAATGAATTTGAACTGAACAATTCTGGATTCAGTAGTACTGGGGTTATGGCTCAGAGTATGGGCCTAGCATACACAATTCCTATATTCTATTGTCTGAATAGCATCACCCTGGCCTGATGGAATATAACAGCAATTCTAGCTATCTGGAAAACGAGGCAGGGGCATTATAAATTCAAGTTGGAGGTCATTGAAATTACACAGGAAATTCAAGACTAGCATATTTGAGAACCTGCATTAATGAGTGAGAGGGCAGGAGATAAATAGTAAACCTCTATCCAAAATAACCAAAAGGCAGAGAGAGAACATGCTAATTAACAAAATCAGAAATAAAAAAGGCGACATAACAACAGACACCAAGGAAATCCAGAGAATCATCAGGTCATACTTTCAAAACCTGTACGACACAAAATTTGAAAATCTAAAAGAAATGGACAATTTACTGAATAGATATCACTTACCAAGATTAAACCAAGAACAGATAAGCAATGTAAATCAACCTATAAGACCTAATGAAATAGAAGCAGTCATCAAAAGTCTCCAAACAAACAAACAAACAAAAAAAAACAAAACAACAACAACAAAAAAAAACAGGGCCAGATGGCTTCACTGCAGAATTCTACCAGAAATTCAAACAAGAGCTAATACCAGTACTCCTCAAATTGTTCCACACAATAGAAGCAGAAAGGAAATTGTCAAACTCTTTTTAAGAGGTAACAATTACCTTATTACACAAGCAAATCAAAGGCACAACTGAAAAATAGAACTACAGACCAATATCCCTCATGAACATTGATGCAAAAGCACTCAACAAAATACTGGCTAATTGAATCCAAGAACATATCAGAGAAATAGTCCACCATGAGCAAGGAAACTACATCCCAGGGATGCAAGGATGGTTCAACATCTGAAAATCCATCAATATAATCCACTATACAAACAAACTGAAAAACAAAAACCACATGATCATCTCACTAGATGCTGAAAAAAGCCTTTGACAAAATCCAACATCCCTTTATGATAAAGATCTTGGAGAGATCAGGAATCACAGGAACATACCTCAACATGATAAATGCAATACACAGCCAACCAACAGCCAACATCAAACTACATGGAGTGAAACTCAAAGCGATTCCTCTAAAATCAGGAAAAAGAAAAGGCTGTCCACTCTCTCTATATCTCATCATTATTGTATTTGAAGTCCTAGCTAAAGCAAAAGACAAGAAAAGGAGATCAAGGGAATACAAATTGGAAAGGAAGAAGACAAAATTTCACTATTCACAAATGATATGATAGTCTCTATAAGTGACCCAAAAAACTCTACCATGTTACTACTACAGCTGATAAACACCTTCAGCAAAGTAGCAGGATAGAAGATTAACTAAACATTAAGTAGCCCTATTGTATACAGATGATAAACCCAATGAGAAAGTAATCAGAGAAATCATCCATCCCGATCAAGTAGGTGTCATCCCAGGGATGCAAGGATGGTTCAATAAACGAAAATCCATCAATATAACCCACCATATAAACAGACTGAGGGAAAAAATCACATTCTCATCTCACTAGATGCCAAAAAAGCATTTGACAAAATCCAACAGCCCTTTATGATAAAGGTCCTGGAGAAATCAGGAACATACCTCAACATAATAAAAGCAATATACAGGAAGCTGACAGCCAACATCAAATTAAATGGAGAGAAATTCAATGCAATTCCTCTACAATCAGGAACAAGACAAGGCTGTCTACTCTCTCCATATCTCTTCAATATTGGCCTTGAAGTTCTAGCTAGAGCAATAAGACAACAAATGGAGATCAAGGGAATACAAATCAGAAAAAGAAGAAGTCAAAGTGTCACTATTTACAGGTGATATGATAATCTACATAAGTGATGCAAAAAAACTTTACCAGGGAACTCCTGCAGCTGATAAACACCTTCAGGAAAGTGGCAGGATACAAGATTAACTCAAAAAAATCTGTATCCCTACTATATATGGAAGACATATATAGTATGTCTTCCATATAGTATGGAAGACATATTGGTGGAGAGAGAAATCAAGAAGCATTACCCTTTACAATTGAGACAAACAATATAAAATACCTTGGAGTAACACTAACCAAAAAAGTGAAAGACCTGTACTGTAAGAATTTTGAGTCTCTAAAGAAAGAAATTAAAGTAGATACCCAAAAATGGAAAGATCTCCCATGCTCGTGGATAGGCAGGATCAAAATAGTAAATATGGCAATCTTGCCAATAGAAATCTACAGATTCAATGCAATCCCCATCAAAATCCCAACACAATTCTTTACTAATATTGAAAGAACAATTCTCAACATTATATGGAGAAACAAAAGACCCAGGATAGCCAAAACAACCCTGTACAATAGAGGAACTTCTGGAGGCATCACCATCACTAACTTTAAGCTCTATTACAGAGTTATAGTCCTGAAAACAGCTTGGTATTGGTACAAAAATAGACAGGTAGACCAATGGAATAGAGTTGAAAACCTTGTATTAACCCACACACCTATGAACACCTGATTTTTGACAAACAATCCAAATATATATGCTGGAACAAAGATAACATCTTCAACAAATGGTGCTGGCATAACTGGATGCAAACATGTAGAAGACTACAGATAGACTCAAGCCTTTCACCCTGCACAAAACTTAAGTCAAAATGGATCAAAGAACTCAGCATAATCCCAGCCACACTGAACCTACTAGAAGATAAAGTGGGAAATACCCTTGAATTGATTAGTGCAGGAGACTGCTTCCTGAATATAACAACAGTAGCACAGACACTGAGATCAACAATTAATAAATAGGACCTCCTGAAACTGAGAAGCTTCTGTAAGGCAAAGGACACAGTCAACAAGACAAACCGACAGCCCACAGACTGGGAAAAGATGTTCACCAACCCCACATCTGACAGAGGGATGATCTCCAAAATATATAAAGAACTCAAGAAGCTATTCTCCAAAACACCAAACAATCCAATTAAAAAATGGGGTACAGAACTAAATAGAAAATTCTCAATAGAGGAATCTAAAATGGCTGAAAGGCACATAAGAAAGTATTCAACATCCTTAGCCATCAGGGAAATGCAAATCAAAACAACTCTGAGAAACCATGTTACTCCTGTTAGAATGGCTAAAATCAAAACCACCAATGGTAGTTCATGCTGGAGAGGATGTGGAGAAAGAGGAACACTCCTAAACTGGTGGTGGGAGTGACAACTTGTACAGTCACTTTGGAAATCAGTATGGTGACTCCTCAAGAAAATGGGAATGAGTCTACCACAAGATCCTGCAATTCCACTCCTAGACATATACCCAAAAGAAGCACATTCATACAACAAGGACATCTGTTCAACCATGTTCATAGCAGCACTATTTGTTATAGCCAGAAACTGGAAGCAGCCTAGATACCCCTCAACCGGAGAATGGATAGAGAAAATGTGGTACATTTACACAATGGAATACTACTCAGCGGAAAAAAAAAATGGAATCTTGAAATTTGCAGGAAAATGGATGGAACTTGAAGAAACCATTCTGATCGAGTTAACCCAATCATAAAAAGACAAACATGATATGTACTCACTCATTTGTGAATTTCAGACATAGAGTAAGGGATTACCATCCTACAATCCACACTGCCAGAACTACTAGTAAACAAAGAAGACCCTAAAAGAGACAAACTTTGTCCCCTGGAGAAGGGGAAAGGGTCACCATACCCTGAGCAAATTGAGAACATGAGAAGAGGGGGGAGGAATCTAGGAGAGTGAGAAAGGAAGAAAAGGAAGGATGCAGAGGTCATGAGGAAGCAGAAATTTTGAGTCAGATGTAGATTAGAAGAAAGGACATATGACAGGTAGGATTTTAGTTGGGGGTAATAGAGGAGGAAGGGAGGGCAAGGGGAACTGAGATCATCATGTAATTCAATCTTGTTTGTAATTCAAATACATACAAAATTAAAAAAATAAAAAATAACAAGTAAATAACAAAAAATGGCAATCTTGCTAAAAACAATGTATAAATTCCATTCAATCTCCATCAAAATTTCAACACAGTTCTTCACAGACCTTGAAAGAACAATACCCAAGTTTATATGGGAAGACAAAAAAAACCAGGATAAGCAAAACAACCCTGTACAGGAACACAGGAACTTCTGGAGACATCATCATCTCTGACTTCAAGCTCTATTTTAGAGTCGTAGTCCTGAAAATAGCTTGGTATTGGCACAAAAGTAGAGAGGTAGACCAATGGAATAGAATTGAAAACCCTGATATTATCCCACACACCTATGAACACCTGATTTTTGACAAAACAGCTAAAATTATACAATGGAAGAAAAGAAAGAATCTTCAACAAATGGTGCTGGCATATAGAAGACTACAGATAGATGTATATCTGTCACCATGTACAAAACTTAAGTCCAAATGGATCAAAGATCTCAACATAAATCTAGCCACACTGAAGCTTCTAGAAGAAAAAGAGGGAGATACCCTTGAATTTAGTGCTACAGGAGACTGCTTCATGTACATAACACCAGTTGCCCAGACATTGAGATCTACTGTCGCATCTATCTCGACCAGCAAGAAGGACACGACCACGACTCTTCTTCAAGCAGTTTATTCAGAAACCTTGTACATCAGCTTCTCGATCAGCTTCTACATCAGCTTCTCTCTCTCCCAGCCCCCAAAAGCCCTTAAGTAGATGATCAGTGACCAATCAGCTCATGCCATCTTGTAATCCCAGATAGGCTACAGAAGGAGGAAGCATGCCAGATGCCTCAAGCACTTCCAAATAAGGCTTGTTTACAGCTAAGCTCGGACTACTTGTCATCCAGCCAGGCGCCATCTTAGGGCTGTGGCTCTCCACAATCTACAATGAATACATTTGACCTCCTGAAACTGGGAAGCTTCTGTAAGGCAAAAGACACAGTAAGTAAGACAAAACCACAGCCCACAGAATGGGAAAAGATCTTCACCAACCCTACATCTAACAGAGGGCTGATTTCTAAAATATATAGTGAACTCAAGAAGCTAGCCACCAAAACACCAAACAATGAAATTAAAAAGTGGGGTGCAGAACTAAATAGAGAATTCTCAACAGTGGAATCTGAAATGGCTGAAAGATATTTAAGAAAGTGCTCAAAATCCTTAGCCATCAGAGAAATGCAACTCAAAACAACTCTGAGATATCATGTTACACCGTCGAGAATGGCTAAAATCAAAAACACCAATGACAATCTATGCTGGAGAGGATGTGGAGAAAAAGGAACACTCCTGCAGTGCTGGTGGGAGTGAATACTTGTAAGACTCTCCGGAAATCAGTATGGCAATTGCTCAGGAAAATAGGTATCAGTCTACCTCAACATCCAGCAATTCCTCTCTTGGGGATATACCCAAATAATGCACCTTCATCAAACAAGGACATATGTTCAACCATGTTCATAGCAGCATTCCAGCATTCCAGCCAGAACCTGGAAGCAACCTAGATGCCCCTCAACTGAAGAATAGATAGAGAAAATGTGGTACATTTACACAATGTAGTACTACTCAGCAGAAAAAAGCAACAGCATCTTAAAATTCCCAGGCAAATGGATGGAGCTAGAAGAAACCATCCTCAGTGAGGTAACCCAGTCACAAAATGACAAACATGGCATGTACACATTCATCTATAAATTTTAGACGTAGAGCAAAGGATTACCAGCCTACAATCCTCTTCACCAAAGGAACTAGGAAACAAGAAGGACTCTAAGAGAAAAATGCATGGTCCCTGCAGAATGGGAAGGGCCAGGATCTCCTAAGCTAATTTGGAGCATGAGGGAAGGGGAGAGGGATCTGGCAGAATGTGAGGAGGAGAAGAGGAGGGGAGAGGAGGAAATAGAGGAGCAGAAGTTTGAGTTGGGGGAAGAACAGAGGAGAGCAGGATGAGAGATATCATAACAGAGGGGTCCATCATAGGTCCGAGGAGAGATCTGGCAATAGGGAGATTTCCAGAGCTCTACAATGAAGACACCAACTGACAATCTAGGCAATGACAAAGAGGATACTCTAAATGCCCTTCCCCTATGATGAGACTGATAACTACTTTATATGCCATCATAGAGCCCTCATCCAGTGGCTGATGGAAGCAGAGGCAGACACCCACAGCTATACACTGAACTTAACTCTGGAACCCAGTTGCAGAGGGGAAGAAATGAAGATCAAGGGGTTGAGACCAGGCTGGTGAATCCCACAGAAGCAGCTGACCTGAACAAGCGGGAGCATATGGCCCCCAATCTGCTGTCTGAGAGACCATCACAGAACTGATCCAGACCCCTGAAAGTGGATGTCAACCAGGTAGCCTTGGCACGCTATGGGGCCTCTGATAGTAGATCAGTATTTTTTGCTGGTGTAAGAAGTCTATTTTGAGAGCCCATCCGGTGAGAAGGGATGCTCTCTGGGCCTGAACACATGGGGGAGGGTCTACAGGCCCAGCCCAGGATGATGGTGTGGAATTTGGGGACCCCCCTCATGTAGGGCCCTACCCTCCATGGGGAGCAGAGGGGATAAGGTGCTGAAAAGGGGTTGGTGAGGAAGGGGGAGAGGGAAAATGGATTGACATGTGAAATTATAATTTTGTAAAAATTAAATGAATAAAAAAAAAGCAATCTGAAGTCCAAATGGATCAAAGACCTCAACATGAATCCAGCCACACTGAACCTCTTAGAGGAGAAAGTGGGAGATAACCTTGAATGAATTGGTACAGGATACAGCTTCCTGAACATACCACTCGCACAGACATTGAAACTGGCAATTAATAAATGGAACCTCCTGAAACTGAGAAACATCTACAAGGCAAAGGACACAGTCAGTAAGAAAAAACAGCCCACAGAATGGGCAACGATCTTCACCAACCCTACATCTGACAGAGGGCTGATATCCAAAACATACAATGAACTCAAGAAGCTAGCCACCAAAACACCAAACAATGAAATTAAAAAGTGTGGTGCAGAACTAAATAGAGAATTCTCAACAGAGTAACCAAAAATGGCTGAAAAACACTTAAGAAAGTGCGCAAAATCCTTACCCATTAGGGAAATACAACTCAAAACAACTCTGAGATATCATCTTACTCTAGCCAGTACGGCTAAAATAAACACCAATGACAGTCTATGCTGGAGAGGATGTGGGGAAAAAGGAACAGTCTTCCATTGTTGGTGGGAGTGCAAACTTGTAAGAACACTTTGGAAATCAGTATGACGGTTTCTCAGGAAAATAAGAATCTGTCTACCTCAGGATCCAAGCAATTCCTCCTTGAGAATATACCCAAAGCATGCACATTCATACAAGGACATGTTTTCAACTATGTTCATAGCAGCATTGTTTGTAATAGCCAGAACCTGGAAGCAACCTAGATGCCCCTCAACTGAAGAATGGCAAGAGAAAATGTGGTACATTTACACAATGGAGTACTGTTCAGTTTAAAAAAGCAATGGAATCTTGAAATTCGCAGGCAAATAGATGGAACTAGAAGAAACCATCCTGAGTGAGGTAACCCGGTCACAAAAAGACAAACATGGTATGTAATGGTATGTACTTACTCATATATGAATTTTAGACATTGGATAAAGGATTACCAGTCTACAATCTACATCACCAAAGGAACTAGGAAACAAGGAGGACTCTAAGAGGAGAATGCATGTTCCCCTGGAGATGGGGAAGGGACAGGATCTCCTGAGCTAATTGGGAGCATGAGGGTAGGGGAGAGTGATCTGGGAGAATGAGAGGGGGAGAAGAGGAGGGGACAGGAGGAAATGGGGGAGCAGGAAGGTTGAGTCAGGGGAAGAATAGAAGAGAGCAGGATGAGAGATACCATAACAGATGGAGTCATTATATGTTCCAGGAGAGATCTGGCACTAGGGAGATTTCCAGAGATCTCCAAGGATTACACCATCTGAAAATCTAGGCAATGGTGGAGCAGCTACCTTAAATGCCTTTCCCCAATCATGAGACTGATGACTACCATACATGCAATGGTAGAGCCTTCATCCAGTGGCTGATGGAAGCAGAGGCAGACACCCAGAGTTATACACTGAACTCACCTCAGGAGAGCTGTAGTGATGGGGGAGTGAACAGCAAAGAGGTCAAGACCGGCTGGTACAACCCACAGAAACAGCTGACCTGAACAAGGGGGAGCACATGGATCCCAGACTGATGTCTGGGAGGGCAGCAGCTGACTGACTCAAACCCCTGAAAGTTAATGTCAATGAAGAGGCCTTGGCACTCTATGGGGACTCTGGTAGTAGATTAGTATTTATCCCTGGCATAAGAAAGTATTTTGGGAGCACATTCCATATGCAGGGATGCTCTCTCAGCCTGGACATATGGGGGAGGGCCTAGGCTTTACCTAGGTTGATGTGACAGACTCTAGGGATCCCCCATGGAGGGCCTTAACCTCCCTAGGGAACAAAGGGAGGATGGGGTGGGAGGCTGTTGGGGGGTGGTGTGGGGGGAGAAGGGGAGGGAGAGGGAGAGGGATTGATATATGAAGCAGGCTTTTTTCTAATTTGAACTAATAAAAAATAATTTCTTGTGAAACAAAAGAAACAGATGTGTTTGTATGTGTATATAAAATCTAGGATCAGGAAATGGAAATTAAACTTGTGTCTTTTCCTAAGGACAGCAACTGAACAAGACTATAGAACCATCATTTTCTCCAATATCTTTCTGGACTATTTTGTTTTATTTATAAAGTGTGTGTGTGTGTGTGTGTGTGTGTGTGTGTGTGTGTGTGTGTGTACGAACATGCACCTGTGGGCACATAGGTTCAGGAACCCATCAATGATGTGTATCCAGATTCAAGAGGATATAGTTGCTTTTTGGTACCAGGTTAATAGCCTTCTACAAGCCACACCTAATATGAAATATTTTATTTAATAAAAATATTCTGTTTGCTATTTAATTTTTCTAAACTTTCTGTGTATGTCTCGAGATTATTTTAGCACTTAATTCTGATTAATTTTAAATTGTTTGATGAGCTTCCAACAAGTGAATTACTGATAGACTTTTTATATTATTGAAAAATCAAAAATATAATTTTTCATGTCTAAATCAGAATATAAACATGGATGTCATGGTTGGATAGTAGGTTAAGCTGATGATAAACAGCTCCTGCCTGAACAATGGCCGAGAAATTTATTTTACCTTAATTTCATAACTTCTATTGTACCAATTTCTTGATGTGAACACACTTTTTGATTTTTTCTCTTGTAGGGGTCACGATGACCATGCCTGCTGGGGCTGGCTACAGGTATATCTGGCCATGCCCAGTAGGACAGGATGATGTGAGTGTAGCTTAAGAGTCAGGGACACACGTGGGAAATGTCTCTTCTCGCTGCTGTGTCCACTTTCTCTGCTTTCCTGCCGGTTGGCTTGGTGTACTATAAGTATTTATTATTTACCTAATAAATATACCCTATCTGCTTACATATTCATGAATCTCCATTTATAGCCTCTTCCTGTGTAGATGAAGGATAAACAATTGATTAAGGATCACAGGTCATTTTATCCTAGTTAAACAAGGCTCTCCCAAAACAGGAGCACTCTCTCTAAAGATGGCAGGCATCTTCCACAACACCATCCCAATAAGTACAACACATTCATGGCTCATGGCTAAGACATGTGAGGCATTAATGGCAGAAAGTTGCAGTGTTTAATCGCAGTTCATTTTCCCAACAAGGGTTCAGCTCCTGTGATGACCCAAGTTGGGACTGCCAGAGAGGAATTTATGGGAGGCACCTGGGCTCCATTCAGAATTCATTTCTCTTTGTTTTTAATGTTTTTATTAATATTGGACACAATGTTGGGTAACATGATGATGTGCTTTGACCACACTCACAATAACTTCCTATTCTCTCCCTTTACATTCCTGATGCTCCCCTTGCTCCCACAAAACAGCTTTATTCTATTTTAATGCCAGTCATACATACATACATACATGCATAATACATACATACATACAGATGTGTTTGTATGTGTATATAAAATCTAGGATCAGGAAATGGAAATTAAAACTTCACTGAGTTTCTGTCTCATCCTAGTCAGAATGGACATAGAAAATTCTGACTAAAGTTTGGGAGGTGGGCATGGGAACCCAACACTGGCTGGTAAGACTGTAAATGAGTCTAGCCCCTTTGGAAATGTGTATAGAACTTTCTCACAACACTATAAGTAGAAATACCATTACAAAACTTTCAAGTTGACCCACCAATCATTTTATATCTCAATATAAAATATATGTTCACCCCAACCCCATGATCTCACTCCTTTAGAATGGACTCAGAAATGAGTAGTATTTAAATTAAATTTCACCCATACAATGGGACCTCGAAGATCTATAGCAGCTAAAGAAAGAAGTTAGCAAAATTCGGTAGGGTAAAATGCCTTTCATTCTAGCAAGGAAGATGTGTTGCAGGAAGATTGAAAGTTCAAAACCAGCATGGAATACATAGTAAGGTGCTGTCTCAAACATTAGAAATGTAGGTAGTCAAAAACCATTCCAGGAATAGCAAGAGAATATGAAAGAAAAACAAAGCAATACATCAGAGAATCCGGCCTGGGGGTGAGGAGACATGCCTGGGAAAAATGACTTAGGGTCTTTACTAAGATGTTTTTTAATGACAAGAATTTGTATTATCTTTTCAGAGGTGCAGTTTGTAGAATTGAAAGCAAAGCTAGGTAGCAAATTTGTGAATGTAATTGGCTCTGCAGATATAGACAGGGGCAAGGGCACCTCAGGTGGGCTGCCATAATGAGCAGGATTTGTGATTCTGTGAAGGCAGGTACTACTGATGGGTGACGCTTAGGAAGCACACATGCTCTGGTGTACAGCCAATTAGAAATAAGAAATAAAGGTGGGCTGTCGACTTCTCTGTGTCCATTAGAATTGAAAGATTAGAATGTATTAGTGTGATACTACTAGTAGTTTAAAAAATGGTATAATCTTTGCCCAGAATTCATTTTATTTTAGCTGTAAAAATTAAAAAGCTAACAGGAAAAAAATCACAAAACTTAAACATTGTTTTCTTTCTGCCAGCATTCTTTAAAGAATTTCTCCAGATAGGATGAATGGGAAAGTTACTGCAGGCCCTTCAAAGCTACTGGTGACCACCAAACCAAAGTCAAAATTAAAACATTTTGTTATGGTTACATTTACTTGAGAGTATTTTGTGGGTTTTTTTTTTGGGGGGGGGACAAGGGAATGGGTAGAAATGTGTAGTAAAGAAGGTGGTAACAAATCTGTTTACATAAGCCATCATTTAAGCAAGGATTTGGTCCATTGGAAATTAGCCTACCATGAGCAATAGGCACAGGTCACTTTTATTTTGAATGGTCTGGAAGTGGTTTATGGAGTCTGTAAAAGCCCATCAGTGTTATCCTTGACTTGGTTCTTGTCTTTCAAAACACTAAGCATTTATGTACCTTTCATTTTATGGGTCTCCTATCCATGTTCATTGTGTGGTTGCATGAATGAACCAGTGAATGAATAATAAAAACCAAAGCACTGGGACCTAACCAAGCAGGTAATGAGGCTCCATGGAAACTGCCTTTTGTTGATGGTCTGTTTCTTGGGAAAGAATTCTGTGCTCCTGCTGAGGTTTGGGACTTGGTGAAGGAACATGATGTCCTTTGCTTCTATGGTCTTTCTCCAGAGAACTTCCCAGAAAATGTGGGTGTTCTGTTGGTTGTTAAACATGCAAAAGAAATAAGAGGTATCAAATCAATTGTGTGCAATGTCCCTGTGTTTCTGCTTTCCTACACAGATGGAGTTGTGTTAAATGCCTGTCTTTAAACTACAGCTAAGCTGCAGGCAGAGTTCCACAGGTGAAATGGAATTAAGTTCAATGTAGGCTCTACCTGAGTAGGACTGGGGATGTATTTTCAGGGCAGAATACTCCAAATCCAGCAGAACTCTGTGTTTGGCTGGGTTTGAAAAAGTAAATAGGAAAGTTGAAAGGTAGCAAAAAAAGGAACAAAAAAAGAAGGAGGTTTGACACCCATACCCCAGGCCCCATCTGCTTTTATCACTGGGTACCTTTTCTTGAAAAGTACTGGTCCTAGGATGAAGAATTTATGGCAGATCCAAGTGAGACATTGTTTTCTCTTTTTTAATTTAAATTAGAAACAAGCTTCACTTACATGGCAATCCCAGTTCCCTCACCCTCCCCTCCTTCCCTGACTCCCACCAACCCCCATCCCGTCTGCTCCCTAGGGAGGGTGAGGCCTTCCCTGTGGGATCTTCAAAGTCAGTCATATCATTTGGAGCAGGGCCTAGACCCACCCCTGTGTTTCTAGGCTGAGAGAGTATCCCTCTATTTGGAATGGGTTCCCAATGTCCATTCATGTACTAGGGATAAATACTGATCTACTATCAGAGGTCCCATAGATTAACCAGACCTCTAAACTGACATCCTCATTCATGGGGTCTGGAACAGTCCTATTCTGGTTTCCCAGCTATCAGTCTGGGGTCCATGAGCTACCCATTGTTCAGGTCAGCTGTTTCTGTGGGATTCCATAGCCTGGTCTTGACCCCTTTGCTCATCACTCCTCCCTCTCTGCAACTGGGTTCCAGGGTTCAGCTCAGTGTTTAGCTGTGGGTGTCTGCTTCTGCTTCCATCAGCTACTGGATAAAGCTCTAGGATGGCATATAAGGTAGTCATCAATCTCATTATCAGAGAAGGGCATTTAAGGTAGCCTCTCGACTATTGCTTAGATTGTTAGTTGGGTTAACCTTGTAGATCATTGTATATTTCCCTAGTGATTCTCTTTAAACCTATAAGGCTCTCTCTATTAGGGTATCTCTTTTCTTGCTCTCCTCTATTCTTCCCCTGATTTGATCTTCCTTCTCTTTCTTGTCTTCCTCTCCCCTGTGTGAGATATTTTTAAGAATCAACATTAACTTAGCAGCTAGACCCTGTTTGGGGGCATATTTCCTGGTATACCAGGAAGTCTGTGGTACTCCGAAGTGTGATTGCTGATACCCTCTGCATCTGACATAGTGAGACAGCTTTCTTTTATTTCCCATCATTAATGATTGAACAGTCACTTCCAAAGTTTGGAAAAGAGGCAATTTGTGTTTTTTCATCACTTTGAACCAATATCTGATTGGTTCACAGAGGAGAGACTTGTGCTCATAGTTGGGAAGAAACCTCTCCTCATGATGGGAAGGTACTTTGACTGGAGGCTCTGTGCAGATAGGACCTGACAGAAGCTACTCCCTCACATCTCAGTGGACTAAGAAGCAGAGACAGGAGAGGAGCTAGGCCCAGGCTATAAACTTGTGACCATTTCCTTTTCTAAAGAGATAGACTTGTTCTAGCTAGGTCCCATCTCTCAGTTTCTACATAGCTTTCCAAAACAGTGCCACTAGCTGGTGTCTATGTTGAGTAAGGAGCCTATGACATACTGGAGATTTTAAACTTCGGTACTATCCAGGTGACCCTGATATCACACATAGACTTCAGAGAAGCACCTTGCCTGTGGCTTCCTGTTCATCTTCCCTTGATAATGATAACTAAATAACAATTGAATACTCAGATGGGTGCCTCCCTAAAATCTGGCTACCTTCTACTCTAGATTATATAACTTCATATCATCTATAAACCAGTATGTCTTTATATTATAACATTGAAAACAGTCATGATCCCTTGTCCTGATATCACTCTTGTGACAACCCATGTTTTTAAAAGCAAAAATAAAGGTTTGAATTATTTAGAATGGCAATTGTTTAAGTAGCAGAAATCTCATCTGGAGACTTGACTTTTAGTCATGATATCTCAGTGTATCCCAAAAGAATGTTTATTTATGACTAGATCTAATCAGGGTAAAACAACATTTTGTTTTATCTTTGTTTGTTTGTTTGTGTGTGTGTGTGTGTGTGTGTGTGTGTGAGAGAGAGAGAGAGAGAGAGAGAGAGAGAGAGACAGAGACAGAGACAGAGAGACAGAGACAGAGACAGAGACAGACAGAGACAGAGACAGAGACAGACAGAGACAGAGACAGAGACAGAGACAGAAAGAGAGAGAAGGTGGGGGTGTACCCTTGAGAAAAACCTGCATGGACAAGTCAGAGGATAGCCTCAGGGGCAGGTCCTTACCTTCTGCCTTGTTTGAGACAGATGTTCTTGTTAGCTGAAATATATGTCAGTTTAACTGGCCAGTGAGCTTCCAAGTGTTCTCCTATCTCTGTAGCTCATCTCACCATAGAAGCCCTTGGACTGTAACAAAGAACTACTGTTCTGGGCACTTTGCAGGTATTGGGATTTGAACTCAGTTTCCATACACTTGCATAATAAGTGCTTTACACTGAGTTGTCTCCCCAGACTGTAATCCTGGCATTAGTTGACCATTGAAGAGACAAATACAATTTATAACAATCATATTAGAAGATAAAGACTCTCCCTGACTTCACAACCAATTTTACAACAGCTTCAAAAGCACAACTTGGGGTTATAGTTCTAAAAGCAAACTGCAAAGTTAGTCATTAGAGAGAAATTTTTAAAACTATTACTGTATTTCAGACAACACTGAAGCATATTTTATATTTTGACAATATAATCATCAAAACCAATGAATTGCTTTCAAAATGTAGATGAATTATTTATTTTCAGCACACTTTTACATATTGTTTTGACAAATGCTACTCATAAAGGACATATATTCCCTTGACCTAGACTTGCCAGCAGGTGCTAATTACTAACATAGGGTTAGATACATGTAATGTATATAAATATTATTTATATCTTCCTTCTTAAGTTATCATTCTCACCTAGATTATCACTTTTCATTTTACTTAAATGTCATCCATATATCCATTCTTGGACTTATCCTTTGTCCTTACCATTTTTAGTGTGGTTTTACTCCTTTGGTTTCTTGTTAAGAAAGACTTTATAGAAAACAAGGCCTCTTTGTTTTACCAGCAGCCTCAAAGTCATGTATGGTGGTCATCACAGCTGAAGATGCCACACTGCTGGGCCAGAAGCAAAGAAATATACAGACTAGAAGAATGCTGCGGGAATGGATTTTATGTGTTGAAATAAGTCAAAAAAAAAAAAAAAAAGGCTCTACCTACCCTGGGCAAAGACACATGAAGTGACTATAATAGACCAAATTTAAGAGAGAAGAGTTAGAAAAATATCAACGGTCAAGTCATGAATTAATTCCTAGAACAAAGAAAATCTTCAAAGTAAAATATGCTGACAGCACTCCCAGGTTGTAAATACTTAGTATGTCTTTAAGAGAAGACATGGGGCATACCATGAATTTATTGACAGCAAAGGAATTCTGTAAAAATGTATTATTATGATTTGTCTCTTCTACTCTAAAATCCAGATAGAAAAGAGATGAGGCATCACAATACACTCCTTCCCAAAGACATATTTGAGGAACAGTTAACCAGTGCTGACTTCTATCTTTGGGTATAGGAGTAGAACAAGTGGAACAGGGTTGTGGGACAGTGTGTTTTAAGGTTAGGACTCTGCACCAACCTTTCCTACTCTAAAACTTAAAGGTATTGTGCTGGCCAAAAAATTTAGTTCGTTGTTCTAAGTTAGTAGTTCCTGAGTTAGGAACAGCATTTTTCCCTGAGAATTTGAAGGCCTACTATGGGACACATAGAACCCTGCTGTTAGGTAGAAGGTGCCAGATGTTATCTGAGATTTCAATGATCCTGGCTGTCTATCCCTATTCCTGACATTTTAGGAAGAAAGCAGTTGGAGAAGAAATATTTTCTTGAGAACAGTGTCTATGATAAAAGGATTCACTGCAGAATGTTAGATTATTTGGCTTAGAAATTGAATGGGGAGCCAGGAGTTGGTGGCACATGCCTTTAATCCCAGCACTCGGGAGGCAGAGGCAGGCTGATCTCTGTGAGTTTGAGGTCAGCCTGGTCTCCAGAGCAAGTGCCAGGATAGACTCCAAAGCTACACAGAGAAACCCTGTCTCAAAAAACCAGAAAAAAAAAAAAAGAAGTTGAAAGGGGAAAATTAATGAAGTCTAAAACCCGTACTCCAAAGCCCAAATAAAAAAACTCTTGGGCTGATCTCCAAAATATACAAAGAACTCAGGAAGCTAGTCTCCAAAACACCAAACAATCCAATTAAAAAGTGGGGTACAGAACTAAATAGACAATTCTCAATACAGGAATCTAAAATGGCTGAAAGACACATAACATAGTGATCAACATCCTTAGCAATCAGGGAAATGCAAATCAAAACAACTCTGAGATACCATCTTACTCCTGTCAGAATGGTTAAAATCAAAAACACCAATGACAATTTATGCTGGAGAGGATGTGGAGAAGGGGGAACACTTCTCCACTGCTGGTGGGAGTGTCAATTTGTACAGCCACTTTGGAAATCAGTATGGCGACTCCTCAAAAAAATGGGAATCAGTCTACCACAAAATCCAGGAATTCCACTCTTAGGCATATACCCAAAAGAAGCACATTCATACAACAAAGACATCTGTTCAACGATGCTCATAGCAGCACTATTTGTAATAGTAAGAAACTGGAAGCAGCCTAGATGCCGCTCAACCGAAGAATGGATAGAGAAAATGTGGTACATTTACACAATGGAGTACTACTCAGCAGAAAAACAACAATGGAATCTTGATATTTGCAGGAAAATAGATGGAACTCGAAGACACCATTCTGAGTGAGGTAATCCAATCACAAAAAGATAAACATGATATGTACTCACTCATTTGTGGATTTTAGACATAGAGTAATGGATTACCATCCTACAATACACACTTTCAGAACTACTAGTAAACAAGAAGGACCCTAATAGATACAAAATTTGTCCCCTGTTTAAGGGGAAAGGGTCAGGATCCCCTGAACAAATTGAGAGCATAGGAAGAAGGGGGGAGCTACGAGAATGAGAAGGGAAGAAGAGGAAGGATGCAGAGGTCATGAGGGAGCAGAAAGTTTGACTCAGGGGAAGAATAGAAGAAAGGATATATAATAGGTAGGGTTTTAGTTGGGGGGTTAGGGGAGGACGGAAGGGAGAAGGGAACTGGGATTGTCATGTAATTCAATTTTTGTAACTCAAATAAAACAAAAAAGAAAAAAATTTGCTACTGACCTGGGTTAGCCAATGATGAAGGTGACTTTAGTAATTCTCTGCCATGATAGTTAACGCCTTGACAGGACCTAGACTCATCCAGGAGACAAGCCTCTGAGCATATATGTCTAGGAAGGAGCTTCTAGATTGGGGTCAGTGGAAAAACTTACCCTAAATGTGGGTGGTACCAATCCATGGTTGAAATCCTGCACTCAGTAAACTGTGGAAATGGGTGGAGAACCAGTGTTCATCTCTCTGTTTCCTGACTGTGGATATGATGTAACAAGTTGATTCATGATTCTGACAGACCAACTTCCTACATGATGCCTATACCCTTGAACTATATCAAAATAAACAATTCCTTCTTTAAGTAAACAAACAAACAAAACTCGTAAAGCATCTCCGCATTCCCAAAAGGCAGCCCAACAGACAAGGTTAAACAAAGGTTCACAGGACTCAAGGCCTTAGACCAGATATCACACCCTTGAGCTGGGTCGACATTCCTCTGGTCCAAAGAGGATCAGATAGTTATCAATTGTAGAAGTCCCCTGTGGGGAACCACAGCCCCAAGTTGGTGCCTGGCTGGATGCCAGGGAGACAGAGCTTAGCTGTAAACAAGCCTTATTTGGAAGGGCTTAGTGGATCTGGTATGCCTCCTCCAGCTGTGACCTATCGGGGATCGCCAGGTGGCGTGAGCTAATTGGGTAATGAGCTTGCTTTTAAGGGCTTGCGGGGGTGGGTTGGGGATGGGGGTGGGTGGGTGGTGGAGTGGGCTGGGAAGAGGAGAAGCTGATGTACAAGGTTTCTGAATAAACTGCTTGAAGAAGAGTCGTGGTCGTGTTTCTCTTGCTGGTCAAGATAGATGCGACAGTCCCCAGTCCAGAAGATAATTAACAAACTCATTTCCTCTGCAGCATCCTGCTTAATTGCACCTTGCCTGAAGCATACAATCATCTTCCTGTCTGTGTAACCATGGAAGTTTTGTAATCTTGGGGCTTCCAGCCCTATAATTTCCCCTTATAAAAATACCCCTCAGTCGAAAGTGGGTATTCCATTTGTTCCTGATCAAATGGGGTCCTTGTTGTATCTTGTATCCTTGAGTCAATAAAAAAACCTTTGTCCTTGCATTCAGTGAGTAGTCTCTCTGTTGGTGGGTTCTTTTGGTGTTCCACAATCTGGGCACAACAGAAACCAGAAGGTTTTACACTTTTCCCCGATTCATACCTTCCAGTTCAGATACCAACTCCCACAGAAAGCCTTCCCTTATGTCCAAGGCCATCTCAGATCGGTCTACATTATGCTCACATTACATAACAACAGTTGTTCTATCTTCTTGTTATACACTATATGCTTGTCACTTGTCACTAAATGTATACCCAAATAAGAGAAGGCATATTTGGAGTAGAAATGGGATCTCATAAAATGCCAGATTTCAAGATCCTAAGGCACATGTAGCAGTTTGTTTCCAGTTGTTAGGATAAACACCAGACCCAAAGTGACTTAGAGGAAGGAAAGGATTTATTTCAACTTACAGTTTTCAGTCTACCATCAAGGAATACCAATGCAAAAAACAGAGACGAATGCTTTTTTTTTTTTTTTCTTTTGGCCTACTTTCCCTACAGCCCAAGCCCACCTGCCTAGGAGTGACATCACCCACAATGGGCTAAACCATCCTACATCAACTAGAATCCAGTAAATTCCCCACACTCCCCCACACACAGTCCAATCTGATAGACACAATTCTTCAATTGTTGTGCTCGCTTCCCAGATGTGCCAAGCTGACAACCAATAATGCCATATTTGTTAAGGAAGTAGGTATGAAAATTGAATCACCTTATATCTTCTCTCTTTCCTTACCTGGTCTCCTCCCATCTCTCTGGTCTTTGAACTCTAAAATTATGGATGATGACACATTACTATCTAAATGCCAGAATATAGTCAACTAAAATCCCCTTTCCAACCCTGTTGATTCAGTCATAAAGACTTAGAGTGAATCTCACTTGATTGTGCCATGAAAAAAAGTGGACATTTCTGCTCTTACAAAGTTGCACACTAACTCTTAGGACATCCTTCAGTGTGATATCTGTTTTCTGTTCTCAACAAGAGACTGACATACAAAGACTAAATCTTTGTTTTTAACTTTTATTTATTATATTCACTTAAACTCTGAGTTGGGGACAGAGATGACCCACAACTTAGCAACTGGCATAAGGTTACTCTTAGCAATACGAAAGTATGAGCTCAGAGAGCAAGCATTTGTCTAGTATATTCTTCCTGACTTGTCCTGGCTGATTCTGGCAATAAATAAAGCCACTCAGCATTGGCTGCAGAATGATATGGGAAGTAATGGACAGAGGCAGAACTGTCCTTTCCTTATTTTGTTCTAAATAAACTCCCACAGTGGAAACTTGTTAACCTCAGTCCTTGCCTTCACATCTACTTATATGCAAGACCTCCCTCGACAAATCAATCTTTACACTGCAGTGGCACTCTCTTGACAAGATATGTTTGGCTTAGCTACTGTTGATATTTGTTCTGGAAATCTCAGTTGTGTAGTGTGGCACACTCTGAGAGCTGAAATGGAGACACTTCGTTGATATGCACAGAGCAGAGGCAAGATGCAAACAGAAAGAGACGGTCCACAGCAGGCTAGCCAGAGTGGCGGGAGCTGAGCAGCACTTAATTCCCTGTGATGTATTGAATCTACGAGACACTGTTCAATAGCAAGTCAAAGTAAATTTAGAAGGACACAGGAAAGGGATTTATTTCTCATCATTGAAAAATGTTCATTATTTCCTATGTTGTTGGTCACAGTCCAGTGGTGTCCTTTAGAGTTCCAGGTGCCCTTAGACTCTAAACAGCCCCACAGACAGAAGCAGATGAGGTTTTTTCAATATGTATCCAAATCATAGAGAGTCAAGGCTGTATTGGTACTTTGGGATTAGCCTCTCCTGCTGGATTTTATTCTCTGAAAAGAATGCACTAGCAAGCTTGACACTCCCCAAAGGTAAATTACTCCATCCCATGTGTTCTACTTTAGTGCATAGTGTGTTTGGGGAATCTCCTGGATTTGGCTTAGATGATTTACATACAGGACTGTTTGGCTCATCGAACTGCACTTGAAGCAGATTAGGCGTCTTTCTCCTTTATGTTTCCCAGAAGAGAGGCTCAGGGCAGAGCACATAGGAAATGCTAACAAAACGTTTGCTGCACAAGAAATATTCATATCCATGAAAAATTGTCAATGTAAGAGAGGAAACAAAAAGGTAAACACAAGCTATTTTGAGCCAACATAAAGGAAATGCAGATACCATTAGATTATTAATTAAATTTTAATTTTGCTGGAAGTAGTCCCCAGAGAAAATGCTATTCAAGTCTTGTGCTCTAGAGCAGCTACCACATAAACACCTCCAAGAGGGCTAGTTTGATGCTGGATGTTATGGCAGAAAATTTAATCAGGTGCCCTGTGACAAAAAGAAGGTTGGACACTAAGGGGAGAAGATGGGAGCAAGGACCCAAAGTGTTCAGTGAGGTGTGAAGGATCAAATGGAAGAGTGAACACGGGATGAATTAAAGGATAGCAGGATGGGAAACAATGCCATGAGCTAGTGTAATTATGGTATTAGGGGGAGGTAAGGAGTTCATCTCACTGAAGGCCTACTTGATGAATAACTTGGAGGTTAGCATAAAATGACTCATGCTGCTATTTTATATGAGATCATAGGGGAATGGGAGATTTATTTGTCCTCAGGTAGGAAATTCTCTTTGGTGTTTGCAGAGAATCCTCAGACCATCAGGATTTCTTTCTACATGAAAGTGGGAAAATTGACTAGAGTGGAACAACTGGGCATAGTAGCTCATGTCTAAGATCCTAGAATTTATTCAAATAAAGAGACCTTTTCACAAATATACTGATTTTGAAGCATTCAAATGTCTTCCCCATGTCAATTTTATTCACATTTGTCAATCAGAAATTCTTAGAACAAACTTAAGCATTTAGACATACACAATGTAACAAAGGAAACAAGTCTGTCCATGAGTAGAAAAGTTTGTGGTTTGAGGAAAGGAATATGAGTAAAACACGGGTTCCTGGGAACTTTATTTGACAAGCAGTTTTCCAACTGAGGGGGTCCCTAAACCTCATAGGTAGAAGAAAATTCAGATTTCATGGAAGAAAACTGACATAATTAAATGCCAGATTCAAAGTGGATCCAAAGTCAAAACTGTTTAAAGTAAGCCAAGAGAAATATATGTAATGCGTATTTGCAGTAAAATGTGTCCCTGAACATCACTTGTTCAATGGTTAAAGAATAGAAAAATGAGAAGAAAACCTAGATTTAAGACTTCTGGAACTCATCTCTGAACCATCAGGAGAATGGTTCTCCACATGGGATGCAAAAATGCATGTCCTCTCCTAAAAAAGTGAGGTATCTACCAGGCTAGGACTAATTCTATAAGACAAAGGTGATGATGATTAATAAAATAATATGGATGAGGAGATATAAACCTAAGTTAAAGAGCATGGTGGGGTGGAGCATGAATAGTAAACGAGTGATGAAGAATGCTTCAGAAACTGTCACAGAGGGCAGGGATTAGATCTGAAAGATATCATGTTTTACAGAGAGAATTCAAGAGATATACATACCAAAAGGATTTAAAGGAGCAAAGAACAGGGAACACAGAATAAAAATATGAAAGAGACTGGAAAGCAAGTCTTGTCTAAGAACAAGTATATTAATTACTTTGATCAGTCCATAGCTTTTAAACAAAATCAGTGAAAAAAAAATCACGTTTATTTCCCCTTCTATCATGAACCATCTTTGTAACAAAACTAAAGAATAACAATAAATGTAAAAAACATCAGCATTAAAAGGTACAAAAATTATGTTGTCATTCAAACTTATAATTTCTAAAGTAAAGTGCTGAGGACAGGGTTATAAGTGTGCATCATACTACTGAGATTTTTGAGAAACCCAAACTTCACACATGATTAAGTTTCTTTCATTTATAGATGTCCTACCAATCAAATATCTCAACTCTCTGGGTAGAGTAAGAGTTATTAGAAATACAACTAGCAAGGCTTTTTAAAAGAAAGAAAGAAAAAGTCGGAGAAGTAAACAGAAAGCCATTTAAAATGGCATTAAGATTATTATAAATAGTTACAAAACAGGTCCCAGATGTTGCTAACATGTCTGGAAATAACATTAAAAGGATGTTTTGAAGATATGATTACTTGGGCTGCCATAACTAAAACTAATTGATTGACTCAAATTATAGAATGAATTTCTTGCTGTCGTAGATAGTAAAATTCTGAGATTAACAGTCAGGATGGATGGGTGTCTCTCTTCCTGCTATAGATGGACACTTCTTCCTGTGTTTATACATGGAAGTACATTTTTTTAAATATAACCACTAATCCTATTAGATTGGGACCCTACTCTCATGAGATAATTTAACTATCTCCTAAAAGCCTTATCCTCAAATACAGATAGAGCATCAAAATGATAAGTTTGATGGGAATACAATTTGGTGTGTACTAGTGAAAAAACCTTTTACTAAATAAGACTGAATGAAAACAGTTTATTGCCTCCAAGCAGTAAAAACAAATGCCTTTTCTTATCTAATAAAACAAGTTAGAAAAACATGAATTAAATAATAGTTTGAGGAAAAGTAAAAATCACTATTATTCATGCTCAAGTATTCCAAAATAGATGAATTTTTTATTTCCTTTATTTTTGAGATTATAATATTGTTACATCACTCTTTCCCCCTGGTCCCTTCAATCCTCCCACATACTTATTCTTGTTCTCTTTCAAATTCGTGGTCTCTTTCTTCTTTGATTGTTGTTCCATGCATAAATGTGTATATAAAAGGGTTTATCTTAAGTGTAACATGCTAAGTCTGTATAGGCCTACTTGTATGCATGCATTCAGGCTAAGATGGTGTATATAACACACCAATGTTTAGGAACAAATAAATAGAAGAGTAAGCAGATAAATAACCTAGTTGAGCTATCAAGAAAATTAAACACATGAAAATGGATTTAGATCAATTATATAATCACATTATTGAAGACAACTTTTATGTGAAGATAGATACTTGAATGAATTTGTATTGTAATACTGATTTTAAAAGATGCATCAATGTTAAAAAGCAAAAAGGTGTTTGAAATTAAAAGGGTAAGTAGAAGCATACTAACTAAATGGAAACAAAGTGCAAGCAAGGGTGAGATTAATCAATTGGACCTCAAAATCAAGAGATTATTTCATTGTAAAATGCAATTCACATTGAGCATACTCCAGAGGAGAATTCATATGCATTAGAGTATGATTTTGACACATATCAACCAAATTTTCAAATTGCAAGAAATATTTTATAGAAATGCACATATCTTGGGAGAGCTTAACAATATGCCTGATCTTTTCATATATCCAAAGGGCAAAATAATACAAAGAAGAACTAAAAATCACACCATCTGTTTCAGTAAAACAATAAAAAACTCATATATCAGGCACAAAGAAAGGGGGGTATTCTAGCTTTCAAAAAAACATTGAACATTTCCAAAAAGTTAATGATCACTGAAGCCCTAATGTCATGATTTGTGCTGGGCAGAACCTCAAAGTGGGTTTGAGCAATGTCAAACCGTGCAATGTCAGTTATCATGATCACCAGGAAGCACTAAGTATTCACACTGTGACAGTAAATTGGCTAAAGATTTCATGTATATCAGTTTTTCACTCCTAGTAACACTTTTATTGAGATTGTGCTATTATCCATTATGCATATGAGAGCACACAGACTTCAATTAATGCTTTTCCTGTGGTTGCATGGATGGTCACAGATAATTTCTTTGGTTATCAAACAGAGTCCAATGGTGGGCTTGCAGACTCCAAACCCAGAGTCTCTAATTCAGGGATGGAGTGTTAGGGTGAGATAGCTTGCATTTCTAACAGTTGCCAGGTGATGCTGATGTAGCTGGCCCGGGACCCTGAGCACAGAAGCTCTGGGCAAGGTGATGCTAAGCACGATTCCTTTATCTCCTATACTCCTTAGAAACAGAAATTTCAGAAGCCAGGTTCTGACAAAAATGCAATAAATTTAGAAATTTATAATTAGCAAAGCTAAAAAAAAGGGTGCTTGAAAATTTAATTAAAAATAAAAAGCAATCATTGCCAAGTTAATCAATTTAATGCATTTCCAATTAAAATTCCAATTGGATTTTTTTCTTTGAACATGACAAAATGATTCTAAACTCCATGTGGTTGAATATAATGGAAAAAATAATAACGAAGACAAATTAGAAAAGAAGAGTATTTAGAGGTGACTTATTTCACCATATAATAAAACATTATAGATTGCCATACAAGATTGCATAGCCAGCATATTTTCATTTCATGCTGAATTCTCCACTGGAAGGAAACCTTGAAATGTGACAAGGAATAAGACAACAGCACTGAGAGGAAAAGCAACCAGAGACAAGAGCATATAAAGTCTTGGGGAAGAAGAAAATGTATAGAAATGCTAGCAGGTACAGTCAGAGGAAGGGACCATGTGTGACCTGGGAGAATACAGATATGAAAGTGGAACACAGGCAACTTGCAGAATTGGAGGCTCAGAGATGCTCAAGAACTCAGTAGCAGCTGTGAGGACTGGAGCTGAGAAGAACGGGGCTGGGCAAAGCTCTGTGAATCAAGGTCATAAATTAGATGGGTTTTTTTATTATTATTTCCATTTCTGACTCTCTGCTTTCCTATTCTCTTCCCTATTTATATCCATGAGCAGCCTGATATTTGTCCCTAGAAACAAAATAACAGTGCTCTTAGCCAAGCTACTGGAAAATGATGTGCTGAGAGTACTTAGGGGGTACTCCATGAAGCTTAGACTCATCATGATGCACTATGACAATGTAAGGGTCTTTAGTCTTAGAGTCAGCAGCATTTTGTTTTCAAAGTTGTATGAAATAGTTGGGTAGTACAAGAGACAAAACATCCAATGTTGTCAAGGAAGATCTCTTTGGAATTAAACATACCCTAAAGCAAAATCCTAGCTTCAATAAAAGCAGGGAGCCAACAAGGAAATGGGGTCACAACCCTAGGCAACAAAGCACACACTAGAATGATAGTCTTGCAGGCAATAAGATGAGAACCCATTCAAGACAGCAAAGGTGACAAGGAAAGATAAGGTAACTGATGGAACCATGGATGAAGTGGAGTCTTTTATTTTTATGGAACAACTATGTAAAGGAGAACATTTTAAAATGGAGAAAATATAATTTATTAGTAATTTCTGTCAAAACAAATGCATACAATAGGTATGACTGATTCATGGTAAGTAGCTCTGTCATAAACAGATTTAGTGAAATTGACTTTACTAAGGGATGTGACCACAGTTACCTGGTTACTCCTGAAGTATGATAGAGAAACTGAGAAAAATGAGTTCCTAATTCCATTTGCAATAGCAGAAAATGGTTAGATAATACCTAAAATCAACCTAAAAAGAGCAAGGGTATGGTTTCTGAGCTAGAGAGATTATTTTTATCCAGGGGGAAAAGAAAGGATATGTGATAGATAGGGTTTTAGTTGATGGGGTAGGGGAGGACCGTAGGAGAAGGGAACTGGGATTGTCATGTAAAACAATCCTGTTTCTAATTCAAATAAAAAAAGTTGGGAAAAAATAAAAATATATGTTAGCTTCAGTTGCTAAGTTCCTTGACACACAATCCTAGGAAAATTTGAGTTCGGATCCCCAGCACCACATAAAAGCCAGGGCCAGTACTAAATATCTATAACGCCAGCGCTGTTGAGGGAGGTGACATATTAGGATTTGTGGAACCCATTGGCTACCCATCCTAGCTGAATTGGAAAGCTTTAGAGTCACTGAAGGAACCTACCTTAAAAATAAAAAAGTTGACTGAATAAGGTAGCCAGTGTTGACCGATGGTCTCCACAAGTGTCTATACAATGTGCATGCACACTTAGGCACAGATGTGTCTGTTTTGTAAGTCACAAGTTCAGAGAGAGAGAGAGAGAGAGAGAGAGAGAGAGAGAGAGAGAGAGAGAGAGAGAGAGAGAGACTTAAAAGCACTCCAACTGGCTGTCCCCAGAAAGAGGGGCAGAGGACTGAAAAGAGGATAGATGACTGAAAATGGTACCACAGTGACTGGTTGTAAATACCGCTTTTAAAATGGAATGTCTCCAACTGTTCTGGTTCCCTTAATGTTTTCATGCAAAACTAAAAGCCCATGTGGTTAACAAATCATGTTGTACTCTCATTAGCAACATGTTAAATTTCAGTTGTAGTTCTACCTTAAAAGGACTTTCCATCTTTTCAAGCCATCTTTTAGATGCCTTGGAATATTTTGTTACAAAACACACTGAAAATAGAGTGAAGACAGAAATAATGTAATTAAGAGTTGTTTGGAGTTTTTGTTGTTATTGTTGTTTGTTTGTTTGTTTGTTTTTTTCGAGACAGGGTTTCTCTGTATACCTGTCCTGGAACTCACTCTGTAGATCAGGCAAACTTTGAACTCACAGAGATCTGTCTGCCACCTTCTCCAGAGTGCTGGGATTAAAGGTGTGTGCCACTGAAGCCAGGCGTTATTAAGAGTTTTACAAGATAAATGGCAGACAAATCACCACATGGATCAATTATTCTCAAAGTAAGATCAGAGGATCTGGAGAGGTGTTTAAGGTTAAGGAGCACTTGTTGTTCTTCCTGAGGGCCCAAGTGTCAAACCATTCACCCATGTTGGTCAGCTTACATCTCATAATTCCAGATGCAGAAGATGTGATACCCTCTCTGACCTTTGAGAATACCTGAACTCACATGCATAGTTTCTCTCTCTCTCTCTCTCTCTCTCTCTCTCTCTCTCTCTCTCTCTCTCTCTCTCTCTCTCTCTCTCTCTCTCTCTCTCTCTCTCTCTCTCTCTCTCTCTCTCTCTCTCTCACACACACACACACACACACACACAGACAGACTCTTTGGGCAGTCATATGTGTAAGAACTGATGGGTGTAGCTTCTGACATTTCTAGGAGACACAATCTCATAACAAACTCTCTGGGCCCACTGGCTCTCAGAATCTTTCCTCCTCTTCTTCTCCAGTGCTCCATGAGACTGAGGTAAGAGAGTGTTTTGTAGGTGTATCTTTTAGGACTGGGCTCAACAACTCTGCATTTGATTGTTTGTGGTTTTATGTAATGCTCTCTGTTTGTTGCAAAGAGAAGTTTCCTTTGAGGTGTGAGGACTGCACTGACCTGTGACTATAAGGACAAATATTTGGAATGTAGTTAGGGATTATGCTGGTTTAGTAGTGTGGTGGTTGTAGGTTCTCCTCCAAAATAAATGACTACACAACTCTGAGCAGTTATCCAGGTTTCTAGTTCCAGGCATTGTTTTCCTGTTTTTGAGTGGGTCTTCAATCCAATTAGACAGGTATTGGTTATATACAAAGTATTTGTGCCACTACTGCACCATTAAGGTTAGTATGTTATGCTGGTCATTGCTGTCATTCATAGGGGTCACAGACTGGTAGAACTGCTTCTCTCCTTTGGAAACTTAGATGACATTTTCTAGTACCATGAAAGCTATCTTTTAGGGAGGAAGCAAGCAGGTCATTTCTAGCTCAGGGGGCTCTGCAACCTGTGTCTATAGCACATGGTGACCTCAGCAACAGGGACGGATTTACCCTCCACCTCTGTGGGGTAATCAATGCAATAGCAATGATGTTTTGAGATTCCCTTTGAGAACCCTGCCAACAATTCAGAAGAAGGCTGTTTTCTCATCCCTGGTACAGAGATTTTTGTTAGGTGGTCTTTGTCACTTGGAGGTAGCACTGTCAGCCCAGATGAAAACATTTCACTTAAGCTTTACATATTTACACTATGACTTAAGTATATTATAGGTAATATGTGAATAAATGGTAAATAGACTTATTCCTTATAACTCTTCAGGCATCCTTACTATTGCTTTCTTCCTGTCCATCCTTCTCTGTATTTGTCTTTATTCCCTATGCCTAAAGATCATCATCCTTTGTCATTTCCCCATCAAATCATTTATACTCTTATATTACCTTCTCTATTTCTCCCCAACCCCCTGCCCAGTAATAATCTCATTTTACATTCCTGGTTTCACGTTTACTCCAGGATGTGTACTTATATCTGAATATAGGGGGCCAGGAGCCCCTGGTGAGAAAGAACATATAAGAATGTTATTTCTGAGTCTGGATGATTTCACTCAATATGATCTTTTCTAGTTCCATCCATTCACCTTCAAAGTTCATAATTTCATTTTTCTATATACCTGATTAGTATCCCATAGCATATATTACCACATTTTCATTGTCCATTCATATATTGTGTTGGTTTCATTTCCTAGATGTTGTAGTAAAAGCATCAGTGAATGTGGCTGAGCAACTATCTATAGAATGGCTATAGAATGGGATGCCAAGCGCTCGAGCATACTCCAAGAAGTGGTATAGTTGGGTCATATGGTAGATTTAATTTTAGCTTTTTGGGAATTCTCCAAGCTTATTTCCATAGCAGGTGCATCATTTTCAATCCAGTCTATGATGAACAAGGGTTCCCTTTTCCTTGCATGCTCTCCAACATTACTTACCAGTTGTTTTATTGACCTCTGATATTCTGACTACGGCAAGTTGTTTTGATCCATATATTCCTAATTGCTAGGACAATAAGTAGTTTTAGAACCATTGTTTCTTCATCTTTGAGAACTATCTCTTCTGGTTGCAGGCTCATTGTTCAAATGGGTCATTTGGTTCTTTATTTTGTTTCTTCTGTATTATGTTTTGTTTTTATTTATTATTGTTCTTGCAGCTGTTTTTTATTCTGTTTCTGAGTTCTTTGTATATAGTAAATATTAATTCTCTGAGATAGAGAGCTGCAAAGATTTGGTTCCCTTTTGTGGGATTCCTGTTAATATAGCTAATTGTTTCAGCCATGCAGAAACTTTTTAGTTTTATCAAGTCCTACTTGTCAATTGTTGACCTTAATTCTTGGACAAATGGAGTAGTATTCAGGAGGTCTTTTTTTATAACTACACCAATATCCTATGAGGCACTTCCTATGTTTTCTGCTCATAGTTTCAGTGTTTCACATTTAGGCCTTTCATAATTTTAAGTAAATTTTTGTGCAAGGTGATATAGATACCAGCATAATTTCATTCTTCTGCACATGATGTCCACCTTTTCCAGAAACACCTATTGAAGATATTTCTTTTCTCCAGTTTTTGTTCTGGGTATTTTGATAAATATTAAGTGGTAGATGTTACATGTATTCATGCTTGTGTCTTTGATAGTGTTTCATTGGTCTAAATGTTTGTTTTGATGCAATACCATATTTTTATGACTATAGCTCTGTAATATATCTCATGATCTTGTAAATGTTACAGTTACTATTTATTGTCTCTTTTATAATTTCATATGAATTTTAGTATTGTTTAATTTTCTTATTTTTATGAACAATGGGATGAGAATTTGATTAGTATTGCTTTGAATCTGTACATAGATTTTGTTAGAAGGATCATTTTTACAATGTTAATTCTACCAATTCGTGAGCATGGGATATCTTTCCATTTTCTAGTGACTAATTGCTTCCTTCAGAGATTCAAAGTTTTCATTGTAGAAGTTCCTCACTTCCTTGTGTAGGTTTATTCCTAGATATTTATTCCTTTGAGCTATTTATTCGTACTGTGAATGGGAGTATTTCCATGATTTCTTCTCTGTATCTTTGTTGGTGGTGTATATTTGAAAGCTATTGATTTCTGTAAGATGATTCTGTATCCTGTAACATTCCTGAATTTGTTTATCATTTCTGGACGTTTTCTGACAGAATTTTTTGGGTCTCTAATGTATAGTATCATGCCATCTCTAAATACACATCATTTGAACTTTACTTTACCTATTTGTATCCCTTTAATTTCCTCTATTTGCCTTATTGTCCCAGATAGTATTTTGAGTATATTATTGAAAATATGTGGAGACAATGGACATCCCTGTCTCCTTAGAAAACTCAGTGGGATGGATTCAAACTTTTCTGCATCTAGACTTGTGTTGTCTGAGGGCTTCCTGTATATAGTTGGTATTGTGTTCAGGGGTGTTCCTTATAGTTTGCATTCTCTGGAACTTTTAAGATAAAGGCATCTTGAATTTTGAAGGCTTTTTCTGCATCTATTGAGATGATCATGTGTTTTTTTTCTTTAAGTCTACTTATGTGGTGCACTATTGATTGATCTGCTTATGTTGAATCATCTGCATTTCAGGAACACAGCCAACTTGGTCATTGTGGGTAATCTTTTTGATGTATGTCTATATTCTGTTTGAAAGTATTTTGTTGAGTATTTTTGAGTCTATTCTCATCAGAGGTATTGACTTTTTGTTGTTTTATCTAAATGCCTTGGGTATTAGAGTAATAGCGGCTTTATAAAAGGACTTTTGGGGGGAAAAGACTTTTGGAGTCCCTCTTCTGTTTCTTTTTTCTGTTGGGGATAGTTTAAGAAGGACTGGCTATATAGATCTTTGAACATCTTGTCAAATTTGGCTATGAATACATTTGGCTGCGGACTTCTTTTTAGGTGGGAGACTTTTTTATTTCCATTTCAACCTCTTCATTTCGTATGTGTCTGTTTTCATTTTTTTACTTCTTTGTTTAATTCTCATGGTTTGGCTAAATTTAGAAATAAATACATTTCTTATATATTTTCCAGCTTAATTGAGTACACATTTTTTAAAACAATTCACTTAAAATATTCTATTTTTTTATAGAATGTTCACTTCTGATTCTGTTAACTTAGATTATTTCTTTTTTCCTATCTTTTGTTTAGTGTATCCAAATGCTTTAGAATTTTTTAAAGTTGAAATAGAGCTGTATCACTTTCCCCTTTACTTTCTTTCCTCAAGCCTCACCCCAGCTATCCTCCTTCAAGTTTCTACACTCTCAAGTTGACAGCCACTTTCCTTCAGTTATTGTTTCACATGCACAATATGTGTGTATGTGTGGGCTCAAATATGTATAAATAAAACTTGTTCAATTGGCTTTTGTTCTTGGCATGTACATGATTTCAAGGCACTATGCACTGGACAATGAGGGGACTCATCCCTAGAAAAGGGTAGGTCTCCTTCTCCTAATAGTAATTACTTCCTGAAGTTCTTTGTCTAGGGTGAAAGCCCACAGAATTTTCCAATTTTCCATTGGAATACCCATTTATATTGCCATTTCCCTGCCTTGTTTATGCAGCCTTTTCTAGGAAATACATTCTCTGTAGTCTTCCTGGCATTCAGGTTCTTACAGTCCTTCCACCTTCTCTTCAGCAATGTTCTCTGAGTCCGAGTTACAGAAGTTGTGAGGTAGATGTATCTGTTGGGTCTGAACTCCCTATGATCTGTTTATATCTGTGTTGTGTCCAGATATGGTTTTCTTTGATGGTGCCCACTTGCTTTAAGGAGAGGCTTCTTTGATGAGGGCAGTGTTGTAATTTAAGAAAAGCAGCTGTTGAGAGAAAGACATGTGACAGGGTTCAAGCTTAGGGTTTTTGTGGGGGGGGTTATAAAAAGGGAAAGGGGAGGAGGAAGACTGGCCTCCAAGGATGAGGACAGGAGCAGCAGGAGAGAGAGAGAGAGAGAGAGAGAGAGAGAGAGAGAGAGAGAGAGAGAGAGAAGAAAGAGAGAGGGGGGAGGATGGGAGGTAGGCAGGGCCCTTTTAAAAGGGAACACAGTGAATAGGCACAGGTGGTGCTCTTAGTGGCTGCAGCTGAGTGTGTATACTGTTAGAACCCCAAGGACAAGCCAGTACAGATATCTGAATACTAATAGGCAGTAGCTATACTTATCTGTAATTATAATGATAAAATTTAGAATGTAATAAGGAATTATGATGGCCTAACAAAATGGCAGTACTAAATTCTTTTTAAAGGTTCATGGCCTCACTAAACCCAAGAGTTGATTAGGTTTCCAGTGCTAGACAAGTCCAATTAGACAACTGTTGTTTGCCACACACATAGGAGAGCCAGTAATTGTACTTTTATTCATATCGTACCCTTCTGGTAATTACCAGGGTAAAGAAATGCTGCAACTATGTAGAACCATTTAATTGCTTTCCTGCCTCAGCAGACTCCATATTATTTTCCTGGAATCATGGAAGCTAGACATAAGAAAGAGGCTTTTAAGGCAAACTTTAGCTAGAATCATCTATCTAAGTGTTGCATCCTAAGTATGTGGTGTCTTCAGCAATATAGTCCCATCCTCAACCTCTGAGAGGCAACCAAGGGTTGGGTATATAACATATATTGTTTGGGGAACCAATTTGGGCTGGCAATGCTCCCATAAAAATTACAGACAAACAAAATCCCTAGTACCAGGCACAACCAAATTCCTTTTGAATGGCCTGTATTTGAACCTTTTGTTAAAAGCTATTTAGACTATTACATGTATTGTACATGTTTATACAAGATCATCCTGAGATATTAATTGCATTCTGTGAAATCTGTGCACAGATCTGGCTATCAATTATTACTTTGTTTCTTTAACTTTCTTTGTTTATTCTTTGTGTCTTTCACATTATGTCTCCCCATCCTACCCCCTCATAAAACAAAATTGAATTTAAGTGGAAAAAAGGGGAAAAAGCAAGAAAGGGAAATTTCCCTCAAGGAAGCTGAAGTATCATACTTGAGTCACACAGTAAACCCCTTTATCCACACATTTTTTTGTTTTGTTTTTTTGAGATAAGGTTTCTCTGTGTAGCTTTGGAGCCTATCCTGGCACTTGCTCTGGAGACCAACCTGGCCTAGAACTCACAGAGATCCGCCTGCCTCTGCCTCCTGAGTGCTGGGATTAAACGCGTGTGCCACCAAAGCCAGGCTTATCCACGTATTTTTAAAGGCAGGCACTCATCACAAAGAATCATTGTTTTGGTTCCAGATCCCTGGTTTCTGATTCCCTATCCATGCTGGGCCCTCACTCTTCCTGGTCATCCTGTTGGTTGTTGCATTGTGTCATGATACTCCACCACCCCCTAAACCCCATTCCCCACCTCCTGACACCACACCCTGTGTCCCAGCGGATCACAGATAGGTGGCTTCGGAGTGGGCCAATACATAACCTTGGTTCTGGCCCTAGGTAGTCACACCGACATCCCTCCTGTCTTTGCCACCAGGATGTGCTCTCCAGCATTGCCCTGGCTAGTTCACCCCTTGCAGCATTCTGGAGGACAATCACAGTTCTATCCCAGGTCTCTGTAATTGGGGAAGGAAGAAGTTCACCCATGAGATGCCCACCATTCCTAGGCTTGATGGGTTATGGAGGACAACCAACGATCAGGCATTTCTCACCTGTGTGTGTGGAGGGGGTGTGCTGATCTAAGAACATGGTAGGCCTCCAGATCGTTGAGTTTTCCGTAATATCTTTTCACAATATTGCATCTGCCTTAGTGTTTGCAAGTTTATAACTGTGCTATCGTTTTTCTTATGTATTAATTCCATTAATATTAATAATTCTTTGTTGATTTAATTTTTAATAATTCATTGAATAAATATATAGAAAACCAGTATATTTATGTTGATGTAGTATCTGGAGACTGAGATAAAATTCCCTTAATAGGTTTTGGTGTGTTTCTGGGATTTTATGTGTCAGTGATCTATAAGTGGGCAACTTAACTTCTTCCTTTCTTATCTGAATGTTGTTTATTTCTTTGTCATGTGAAACTGTGATTATTAATACATTCTCTACAATACATTGGTGCCTGAGAAGACAGCAACTTTTGAGCCTACACTAAGGATTGGACCTTCACTTCTTCACTGTTGTCTATAGTGTTTCTTGAAGATCTGTCAGATTGGAGAGGCTCTTTCCTACTCCTGCCATACTGGATTTGTAATAAAATTTTATATACACATATATATTTCATTAATATTGAATTGTTTTGATTATTTTCACTGTTGAACCAAATTTAAGTCCCATAATAAGGTCTACTTAGTCATAACATTTTCTTTTATCTATATTTCTGTTTCTTTCCATCCCCACTGGTTTGTGCTCTTAAGTTGTTTTTGAAGTCACCATCACCATATTTCAAAGATACTGTACTCCTATATGTTGTAAGTGCCAGTTTTGGAAATGGGTGTGAGAGATACAGCCTAGATTCTCGCACATATTAGGCAAGTTTTCACAAGTGAGCTAAAATTCTACCGCTAAGAATTAATAATTGTGTAGCAATGAAAGTCTTCTGCTTTCATCTAGTTTGATTTTCAACATATGATCTAGTTAGCTTTTCTGCATATCTACTTTGCTTTTCTGCATATAATAAAGCAGTTTAAAATTGTTTTTAGCTTTTCTCAGATGTCTTGAGGTGAGACTCCCACAATTGTGCAAAGTTTCATCAGGCTATTTTGTAATTCTTAAAAGGAAATCATATTATTTTATTATTTTGATTATGGCTTTATGATGTCTCTTATTTTCTCATGTGAATGTGTATTCCTCTCAAAATTTTAGGATTTTTTCCCCAACTTCATGTAATTCTTTGTGAATCTCTATGATTTTGTTTAAATTGTGTATTAAATTTACACAGTTAAAGATAAACCTAACTATATATTTCATAGGAATGATATTATGATTACAGCCTAAATGAAAAAATATTTTATATAAATATAATATTTAATCAGTTCATCTAAAAATGTAGGGTTTTCATGTATTGCAATTATCTTCTGTGTATTTTTTGATATTTTACACTTCCTTCTAAGTGATAAAAATGTAATTTTGATTTGGGTTAATTCTTATATACATTAAATTTTATTACTATTGTGGATTGTGTTTTTCTTTTTACTTATGCTTCACATTGACTGTTGCTGGAGCTACTAAATTTTTACAAGTATTTAAATTTTATCTTATATAAATATTGTTGGACTTGCTTAAAATTATGGTTATAGGTATCATTTCAATTGCTTTTGCAGAATGATAAGCACCTCATCTGAAAATAATGACATTTTTATCTTCCCCAATTTCCTCATTTTCTTTGCAATGAATTAATTTGAGTCTTTAAGCATTCCTCGGTATCCTTTTACCTGCTACCTACATTTTTCAACAAGCAGAACTCTGATCACTAACTGTAAGTAGTTTACAATTATTATTACAATTTCTCTATGATTGTTATTTAAATGTGTGACCCTCAGATGTAACTACTTATGCATGTGCTTAGAAGTTTTATCTTTTAAAATTTCAGATGCATGGATTTTCATTGGACAGAATAACCAAACATACAATTGTATTTAAAATGTGGTCAGAAAACATGGCATGGATCACATTATCTCCCAGATATCTCTTGAGATGTAGTGAACTATGATAGCTCTTTGCCATTTATTTCCCCAGATGAAATCTTCCCTCCTTCTATGCTCCCATGTGCTTTTGAATGCTCTCCTCTCTGGCTTCTGCCATTTAGGCTCCTAGACCCCAGATTCTTGCACAGATGGGAGGCACAAACCAAAGACCAGCATTAATTTTGGATTGTAAATGACTCATTCCCTGCTCATCCTTGCTTTGTTTTTCCTGCCTATACTGTATACAGTAACTGCTTCTCACCTTTGATGTATCCTATCCTCAAATCCCAAGTAAAAAATTTTCAGATGCAGTGTCAGATGTAACCATCCTTCCTGTCTTCTGAGATCTCTGCATCCTCTGCTTATTCTCTTCACACCTCAAAAATACCTGTTAAATGTCTCTGCTTTAGTTTTTCTTCTTCACTGCCATCTATATGTTAACTTTAATTAATGATGACCTTTTTTAAAAGAACCATTTACCTACTTGTGTTTGTATGTATGCATCTATATGTGTGTGTGTTCCTGTGATTCTATGAGTATATGTACACCTGTGTGTGCAAATAAATATGTTTATAGCCATAGAAGGAAGCTGGAAATGATATTGAATATTCTCTTCTATCACTGTCTGTCTATCCTTTGAGTTTGGTCTTTGTTTGAATTTGAGAACCGTGTTTTCTTGGTTAGACTGGGAGGCAACAAGCCTCAGTGATACCGTCTCAATTTCCCTCAGAAGTGGGGAAATAAGCATAAGCTGGACACCCAGTTTTTTGTGATGATTCTAGGATTCTAACTCCAGTCCTTATGGTTGCAAAATAAGTTCTCTTAACCACTGTTCTGTCTATTCAGTCCTCATTGACATCTCTTAAACTGATGCACAGTTTGCTTTCCAAGTCTCTGCTGGTCCATCCTTCTCCAGCAGAAGATAGAAAATAAAATACAAACCAAGACAGCAAAATTGGGAATTACCAAGTAGTTAATTTTAAACATTACCACAAAAGAAAGATAAAGAGTTGAATTCCAGCATCTCTCCATTTAAATCCTCAGCCTGACTGTAGTGCACCTGTCCCAAGTCTGAAATCTTGTCCTTGACAAGAACCATTACTGAATTCAGACTTCAAGTCAACAGCATAAAACATAGCATTTCTCCTAGGTTCCTAAATAAATATGAAATCCTAGGGATGTGTCCCCATCTGCACTTATTGGTCTGATCCACTCCTCTGAAATCCACTTTCCCTGTGACTTTTTTGATCTATTTATTGGCTCTACTTTCAGTCACACTTTAGTCCTGTGTTTAGAATTTAAAGTGTTACAGCATCAAAGCAAAAAGAAGGAGACACAGGAGGCTGGGAAGAAGAAAGCCATCCATGTGTAAATCAACTGCTTCCAGGAGTTTCACCATTTTTTAAAAAAGGTTTATTCTTGAGAATTTCATAATATATAGAGTAAAATATCATTTTGTATGCCCCTTATTCACATCCTCATGCCTCCCATGTCCATCTCCCAACTTCATGTCTTTTCAATTGTCTTTGTTACTCAAAGTGAATACTAGAACACTTAAGTTATGAGAGTACATATGTCCAAAGGCTTACAATTGTTCTGAATTCTCAGGGTCAACTTTGCATCCAAGAAATCTTCATCCAAACTACAGATGATGTTCCTGCTGAATCAATACCAGTATTTTACTTTATAAGCCTGTTGTGGAGTCTTTTTCAACTCTGAAACATGTGCCTTCAGACATTAGGTTTTATCTTCACCTGTGCCCTATGTATAAATGAGAAAGGAAGAAATAATTGGAAGATGAGATGGCTGGCCATCTGGGTATCCAGTCTTGAATGATGGCTATTTTTGTTTTTCTAATTTTGCATACATTCCAGTGTAGTTGAGCAGCTACTTTGTGCAACCATAGTATCCAATCACTATTCTTGCTGTAATCTCATCCACTGAATCTTTGTTAAGTGGTCCTCCACAAGCAGTTGAATCTGCATCTTCACTAATGATATTAGCAACTAAAATTATGAATTTACAGTTTCCTCATAGGCATTATCTATGTTACAAAAATTTGAACAAATCTGCTTCAGAATTTACCTTTTAGAGTATGGATTGCAGTAATATGCATAACACCAATAAATCTATTAGGTCTCTGTAGAAAAGATATGTCATATTACGCTGTAGACAATGTTAGCTATCAATAAATAATGGCCAAACAACCAGAAAAATGTAAAATATGTAGGGAGAAAAGTTGAAATTTCTAAAAACTAGGGAAACTGAGGCAACCCCTTCCACAGGAACCCATAGTTTATAATAATATAGTCTTGCCAGTTCCATCAAAGAAAACAGAATAAAAAGAAAACCTGGGCTGATATGAAGATTTGATCTCTGTCTCTTCCAGGCCTATGTGATGGGTTGTCCTTCTGGGTATATGTTTCTCTTTTTGGTTGATAAAGAAAACACTGTGTTGCTAGTGGCCAGTAAGGAAGCATAGGCAGGGATACCAGAGGAGAAGAATTCTGGGAAATGTAGGCAGACAGCAGACACCATGTGAGACCAGGAAGGTAGGGCACATGGAACCCTTCTCTGGTAAGATAAAACCATGTGGAAAAAACTTAGATTAATGGATAGTGGTTAATGATTAAGATAGACCTAGCCAGTAAGAAGCCCTAGTCATCAGCCAACAGATTTGTAACTAATATGGCATCCATGTGTTTATTTGGGGATCAAAAGGCTATGGAAAGCTCTTATTATGGCTATGCTTTCATATGGGTTTGTCTTCCAAAGGCAAGATCCAGCAAGAAACTAGGGATCTGTAAAACTGTGTGGTCATTTCCACTTTGGTCTTGTTTAAGGATCACTGAGGACAGAGATGACATAAAATAGGTCTTGATAGAAATGTTCTGTGTTTGTTCAGTATTTTTAGTAGAATTTGATGGCCACTGTCAGTGATATATGAGTAATATTTAGGTATCAGAGGCTATTCTGTACCACCTATAGCAGTGACATAGTCTGACAAG